>NC_080425.1:88116782-88359282 GCF_029873635.1 Malania oleifera
GGCAAGGCAGTGAGGCAATGCAACAATGATGCCTCATCTCTATAGGATATAAAATGAGAGGGGGGGGGGGGGGGGATTAGTGTGTAAAAAGACAAGTGAGGTTGAAAACAAAGCATTTTAAGAAATTCGTTTAATGTGGAAGAAAGGGAATTATTAACTCATGGCAGAATATCCAGAACAGCAACACCTTGAGCTTGTATATATGGTAGATACGTGCAGTGGAATAACCTGTAGTAAACTGCTATAAAACCTACAACAGAAGGTGTTCTATACATATGATTTGGAATGGCAACAAGAAGTTCCCAATATGAACATGTGACTTGTTTGGTCCTTTCATTAACTTTGTCTAATCATGAATTCATCAGATAAGGCTCCTAGTCCTTTCTGGTGTAAACTCTTTAGTGGTTAGCTTTTGATGTGTCATTTTCCAATGAATTTTGTTGTGGAACATTCTGTGAATCTTTTAATGATATAAGTTGGCTATTTGTCCTTTCTTGTTCTTTAATCTTTTTTTATTGACTGATTGTGATCATTTATTTGATTGCCAGGTGAAAATAGTAAAGAAATGCAGAGACCTTGGTTTAGGTTCCGGAGGTTTTTACCAACCTGGTTACCGGGATGGAGCAAAATTACAATTGAAAATGATGTGCCTTGGAAAGAATTGGGATCCTGAGAAGGGCGAATATTTAAGTGAACGGCCAATTGATGGAACTAAACCACCTGGTATTCCTACTGAATTTTATCAGTTGGTAGAAGATGCAATAGAAGATTCCCATAAACTTATTAAGAAAGAGGGCAAAGGTAGAAATGCAGAGGACATACTCCCCTGGATGACACCAGATATTTGTATCGTCAATTTCTACGCAAGAAGTGGCAGACTAGGTCTCCATCAGGTTTGTTTTAATGTCTTCATCTCCCACTTAACTAAAGGAGGCATTTGTTAGGCAGTTCAACTCATCTTGACAATTGATGTTTTCTTTTTAACTCTGTTTGGATAAGTTTTCAGCGAGACACGTTATGGTGGTATTTGAAAATTGGCCCACTATCAGTGGTAAACGTTTTTAAAAGGATTACTTTAATATGTTTATATGATATTGAAGGATCACTAATTTATTATTGCTGTAATTTTTTGTTTGAATGACCTGGTTCCTATGTTCTTCCTGGCATGGTCTTTGCAAAATCAGTGAGGGTGAACCACTTAGCTGTGAAATTATTTTAGATTAAATAAATTTTATGTGTGGACTTTTTTTTTATGACCCAGTACCTTATAAATTTGATGAGTGGATTATTTTTCTAAGACCTGGTTAAAAGGTAGTGACAGATGCATTGTGTCTCTCATGGTGAAGCTTAGTCTTTAATGCTCTGGACCTCTTTAAGGGCTTCTTGTTCATTTAAAATTTGTTGATGCCTTTTCTGATTATGCCTCATACTTTGAACCCCTATAGGATAAAGATGAAAGTTCGGACAGTCTTCGTAAAAGATTGCCTGTTGTTTCGTTCTCTTTCGGAGACACAGCTGAATTCTTATACGGTGATGAGAGGGACACTGAGAAGGCTGACAAAGTTCTATTAGAATCAGGAGATGTACTGATATTTGGTGGTCAATCTAGGCATGTTTTTCATGGGGTATCAGCCATTCATGCAAATACAGCCCCTAAGGCCCTTCTGGAAGAAACGCAGCTTCGTCCAGGACGTTTGAATCTGACTTTCAGGGAGTACTAACTATGGACAGCCTTCTACATTGGCCTTGGGGTGTTTGTACGGTATTTAGTTATTCAGAGTTGCTGTGCAGTTTTAGTTGAACAAAAGACTGCTTACTTTATAATATGTGCAGATCAATTCACTTGTGCTGTTGGAAGCAGGATCATAGAGAGCACATATTAAAAACACGTATGATGTACCTTTTGTGTCAAAAAAGAAATGCAAATATATAGCTTTTGATGTTCTCTTCTCTGAATTGCAGTATAACTCACCCTAATTTTTATGATGGAATTAATAGCAGGACTAACACAATTTAGTTAATTTTTCTGTTCACTATCTTTTTCTTTTTATTTTTTTTCAACTGTAAATGCCATATAAAGCAAGGGAAAGCCTACAGTGCAAGTCAGAATTTGCCTGCCCAGCCGTATAATTTTCTTAACCTCGAACTGTGGTAAGCTACAGCTTGTTTTATACATCAAGCCAGACTTTGGTGGGTGCCCTACCGTTGCTCGACAGGACACTAAAAATTTCCCCTTGAAATTTCTGGTGCAGTACTTTGCCCATTTCAGTGCCACCCATCTATTCTTGCCACCAAGAGTCAACAGAAAAGATTAACCCATCAACCCAATTCAGCCAAACCATACCAAATCTGCCTTCACATGAGATAGAGGCTTCATATGTAACGTTAGGCATTTGATTTTCTTTCTCCGGAGTTGGATACCATTACGAGTTGGAGGACAAGAGAGAAAACGCCCATGAATTGTATTCGGTTTGCAAAATAAAAGATGTTTTTAAATGATGGTTTTAGAAATTTAATTTTCAAGAATGAGATACTTATCTCGGAATTTTTTTATGTGCATTATAGGAATGTGATGTTACTGTCCGGTCTGAAAATAGAAACGAAAAATGAGATGTTATAGATATCACATTCACATGAATATTTAAGGATCCTTTGAAATGAACACTACCTAAGGGACATGAAGCCTATTGCTTCAAATTTCAATTACATCATATGAAGTTTGTAACAGGTTCACTAGGGCAATATTTACATCATATCTTTTATTGAAGAAGCCATTGAAGGGCAGTAACTTTTGCTTTGGGTGATATATATATGTGGACAGACGTTATTGACACAGTTCTCCATTTTGAATAGTTTAGCCAAACTTGCAATAACCTTGGCTGGCTAATTATCAATGTCTGAAAACAATTTATAAATAACATAAAGCTTGAACAAATTAATAAATATTCCCCAGTTTCATTGAGTTAACCACGATCTGATCGGTTCTCTAGAGCTGATGCAACTGAGTCCACATGAACAAGCAAACAAGCATAAACTTTTTGCTTCAACCGATCAATGGTCTCCCCCAATCCATTATTTTCTGAGCTCAAGCTGCTTCTTGATCTGTCTAGCCATTCATTTACTTGCTTAAGCTGTGATAGTGTGACCGCAATATTGTTGTCTGGTTCCATTCGGCGCCCAATGTTATCCTTTCCTTTCTTCTCCTGTGCACCTGTGTGGAACCCAGCATCTAATGCCCCCTCCAAGAATTTCAAAAACCATGTGTGTGTTTCAGTTAAGAGAGTCTCCCTCAGCTCTTTGATCTCTTTTGCACCATCCCCTTTAGCCCATTCTTGTTTTTCGGTACCACTCAATTCTATTGAGGGTTTTGGGGACTTCAATGCATTTCTACCATGAATTTGACCTGTCTTTTTGAAAGATTTCTCCTTGTCCGAGGAAGATGAAAATGTAGAAAGTTGAAAAGATCTATCCTTTGATTGAATTGTGGCATTTGATTGATCAATGAGCTGGTAGAGAGCAAAGAACTTGGGGAGAGAGAGATGGGGGTTCTCCACTGAGGCAGATGAGCAGAGCTCAGCAAACATACTGAAAGAAAAGATGTAACTGAGAGCTGTATGAAAAAAATGTGCGAGTGTAAACTGAACAAACTTCTGAAAGAAAAAAAATATAATTTCCTTTATATTTTCTTGTAATGTGAAGGATGAAATACCTCAGGCACTTGACAAGAGTAGCAGCAACAGATGCTTCTTTTTGTGCTTCTACTGCAACCAAAGAAGCTAAAATTCTCCTCCTAAGCATTCCCTTGTGAAATGATGATGATAGATGAGAAATAAAATTATGCTATTGTGCTTAGGTTGATGAAATATTTTTTCAGGTTTCTATCTAGGGATTAATGAGAATTTACCTTCCCAGGCTTTAGGAGATTTGCAGGCAAAGAAGCCCAGGAAATTGCCTCAGGTGAATGATTCTTATCCCTACTCTTTGAGAAGTTCAAGTTGATATTTTCCTGCTTACTTGGGTGTTTTGCTGTCATGTTCTTCGAGTGTACTGGAGCCTCTTTGGTGTTGAATACAGCAGCATCTGGCTTAACTGTAATTACATCAGGACGATTGCGGATAGGAGTACTTGAGCGCGACTGTAATTCCAATACAAATGCTCATCAGTGAATTGGATTTTAACATACAGTAGGATTTTGAACAAAAGAAAAACATGATGACAAGATCCTAGAAAATTGGTTTCTAAAATTTTTTCTAACATATTCTTTAATGCATCCATTGGTATAGGAAAATTAAAAGCCAAAAATTCTTCCAACACTAAAAAACTCAACGCACATTGATAGGTAAGATACTGAATTATGCTTTGGTGTCTTACTAAATTTATATCAGGGGGAGAAATATAGCATACTAACATTAATATCATTGAGAAGCAAAGGAAAAAAAACCCACCTTTCTTTCCTTTTTCCTATGGAAAATTAAATTCTCCAAGGCACAAACATAACATATACTCTTAAGGTGCTGGGTGCTTTGGTTCTTTCATAGTTTCATCTTACTTGTGTAGGCTTTCCTAGATAATTTCATATAATAGGCTAGAATCATACCTGACCCTTGAGCTCTTGTTGTTTGCCTTTCGCTGGAACAACTTTCTTACCTGCTATACTACCTTCATTCTCATTGCCCTTCCCAACAATATTGGAATCCATTGCACTTGCTTTTGAATTGGTTGTCAATATCCCCTGCATATACCTGGATGCCACAGCCACTTTCTCCTCTTTGATCACAATTTTGTGTCTTGGACTCTCCTCTTTTGATTCTGCTGATAACTCACTTGGTTTTGAACTTGTAATTCCTTCATGATGATCGAGTGGGAGTACTGGACCCTCAGAGGGTACTAGCATTTGCATCAAGTCCTTTGGGTTTCCCACAAAAGGGTTCCGTCCCTGAACCGGTCTCACTCCAACAAGGATAGGGACTGGAGTTCCAGCTTCCACTCTGTCCACATAGAAGAATTGGCCAAGCTGCAATTTGTTGTTCAAAATGAGCTCGTTATCTTCCTTTGACAATGAGACATAGGTCGAGTGGGAAGAGTCGGAAACTTTAACAAAGAAGCCATGGTTTGGCCACAGTTCTGATCCAGTTAAGGCAGGCACAATGCTGATCACTTGTAGCAAAACAGATCGGTATTCTCCACGAATCTTCACATTGGAATTTACACCCTGAAGAAGCTTTAGTAGTACTCCCGGTGTAAGGGATGCCATTCTCTGGAACAAGTTTGTTCGCAGCTAGCCGAGGTTCTTTTAACAATTTTGGACCATGCATGAAAACTTAATCACTCAGTCACATGCTTTTGCAAATGTTCCCATAAGAAACGGCAACCAAGGAGAAAAGAAACTACTTGAATTTGGTGGTTTGAAGAAATTGCAGAAACTCTTATCTTAAAATTGGTCAACTGAATCGGGAAAACCAATGTTCCATAGAAGGAAAAAACGAAAAAATAAAGTGAAACAAAAATCAAAATATCATGCACGAAAGGTTACAATCTATATGAACAGATACAAAATGAACTAAAGAACACCCAAAAAATGGTATTATATAAAACACTAAGCAGCATGTGCCTAAATTAATGCAGGGTATAGAATAAACACATTTGCTTATGAGAAAATAAGAGGAAGAGAGAGAGAGAGAAATTACCAGGGTACCAAGCAAAAAGGGTACAATGGAAAAACAAAGCAGAAGTCCCTCTTTGAAGAGCAGGACAGAATATTTTTGTAGAGATGGCGAAATGAAAGAAAGCAGCTTCAGATTTTTTTTCCCTTTTTTTTTTTTGGGTGCTTCAGCACAAATTGGTGTGACAGTAGTCATCCAGTACATTTGAACCGATGACCCCTTTAGCTTTGCAAACAGGCCACATAACCATCAACTTCTCTTGGCTTTCAAGCCAAGAGATACCATATTTAACTGAGAGAATTGGCAATGGCCCCTTTTTTAAATGTAGTAAGACAAATCTGCCCCTAATGGGATTATGGTACTGGGAGTCCCTTGACCATATGCAATGGGCATTTTGGTAAGAACCCAATGCAATAGTAGGGTCTCTTCCTGGTGGCATTTCCCTTTTCAGGTAGAGGGAATGGAGCCATTGGAAGGGTAAGAACATTCAAACGTCCTCTTCTTGCAGGGTATGCCATTGAAGTAGTTTTTTTTCAATAATAAATTGACTCAAATTTGTAAGTGTGGCACATTATAACATCTCATTTGCTTATACTGATTTAGGCCTCACAGTTGCTTGTCATTACTGATTAAAGCACCTTTCTTCCAGTTATTAAGGACGTATATAAGCCATAGTTTTCCCTTCTTACTCAAGGATGCATATATATAGTGTATATAGTGTTTCCAACATGATAATTCTATCGTTTATCATTCTATATGTAATGCTATTTTTCAGTAAGTAAAATTGTATTGTGTTTAACATGATTTGAAATCTTGGATTTGAATTGTATAACTCGAACTTAGAATGTTAAAAAACTATATATATATATATATATATATATATATATATATAATGTTTCAATGTTATTTTTTGGACCTTGACTAGAATTGGTTGTCAAGGTACAGATTTTTTGAGATTTTTTTAAAAATAGTTTAACATCAAAGTGAGCTTGACCAGAACTCGTATAAATTCAAATTGAAGATTTTAAATAATGTTAAACGCAAAACAATTATAATTATCAAAAAATAACATTAAATATAGAATGATAAAAATTTCTAAATTCAATTCGAGACCCAAAAAAAATAAAAAAACAAAAAAAAAATGCTAGATCTGTGTCCATATGATAATATCATTTGAGTTGCTAGTCAAAATTAAAAAAGGTTTGGCTGATTTGGGTGATTATATTTCTCATCACTTTTCAAAAATGTTTTGGCTCAAATATTGTGTACAGTAGTCATTCTATTTATGCATACCCACAACATGTGTTCTCCATATCTCTATATTTTGTTAACTTTAAAAATATTAGTATTATTTTATCATTTGTCTTTTCATTTAATAAACGATAAAAAATTAAATAAAAAATTATTTTTTATTATCTTTGAAAGCATGAATTTCAAACGTTGATTTTAAATTTGAGCGGATTTTGACAAATTTTAATACAATTTTATATTACATCTCATCCAAATCCAACATAAATCCAAATCTAATACTTTTCCAAACATAAGATTTAAAGATTTTAAAATATAGACCCAGAATAATTATTAGATAATTCAAATGGAAATATTCTATTATATTAATAATAGTAAGTTGAATCGAATGAGTTATGACATCAATTCATATAATGTCCGAAGTTATAATATGCATCAAACTTGAGTAAAAAATTTATTCTGTTTAACGTAATATGAATCCAAGATATGAAAATGGCCGTGAGATCTCTTCTTAAATATTTGTGACATTAACTGTAACAATAATATTATTATTATACACTAAATACTACCATGCCTATTTATTCAAACATAAACCCATCTTGAAGAGTGGGATATGGCTGACCTTACAACTTGTACTTGATGAAATTGTTTAGTACATTGAATAAAGCATATTTAAAAAAAGAGTCTCATAATTTTGAAGGCTCACATAGAATGTGATTTTAGCTTCGAAGGATAAGATTTAAGTATGTTGTAAGTGATAGACTTCAACTTGTGTATGTTGCTTTATTGCATATAAAATTTTGTAAACTTATTTTAAAATTTTTTGTATTAAAAGTTTTTTAAATGGTTTGTTTAAACTTATAAGCTAATTTTTATTTTTATTTCTAAATTTTTTTATATTTTATTTCTAAATTTTATATGTGTAAGGGTAAAATCCAATAATACCCCATCACTTTTCGAAATAAGACATTTCACCTCCTGTGTTTTCGGAAACTACAACAAAACCTTCTAATATTTAATTTCATTGACAAAATAAACCTTCCGTTGGTTGGCCGTTAGTCAACTGCTAAGTTTAATAAAACAAATTAAATTTTGTCTTTATTAAAATGACAAATTTACCCTTCCAATTAGTTTTGATAAGATAAATTAAGAAAATAACATTGACTTAATAAATTAAGTTGGAAAAATTAGTCATTTAATAATAATATATATTTTAAAAATCAAACTTACAAGTGAATTGAACACCAACGACTAAGTTAAGTCAATCACTTGACATAAAAATGACAACATATTAAATTATTATTTTAAAAAATAAAAAATAAAAAAATAAAAATTTATAAAGAAACACTAAATAATTATATTGTTACAAAATATTACTATATTTATTTCATGAAAATTAAAGGACTAAATATTAAAAAAAAAAAATGTAATGTAAAAAGTCAATGAATCATTTCAATCAATAGTCAACTAAATAATATAAATTTGAGTTTTCTTTATTCATTTTTCATCTATATTTTTACACAAAAAAAATAACATCCAAAAATTTTAATTCATAGAAAATGAATTTAGACACCCTAATTTATCCAAGTGTCTTATATTACAAAAAACAAGGGGAAAGGAAATTTTATTATTTCCTCAAATTTAAATACAACAAAAGAGACAAATACAAACAAAAATACAATAAAAAAAGGAGAATAGAAGTTCTTCATGTTGGCACCCACACACACACACAAAATTCAAATTCAAATTAGAAAAATCATAATTTAAAACTAATTTAGCTACTTAATTTTGATTGAATAAATTTAAATTTGGTTAATCAAATTTAAGTTAGCAAATTAGATTTAATTTTGATTTGTCGATTTGAATTAGATTAGTTAATTAGATTACTCCTCGAGTCCTATAAAAAAGAGCCTAAGACAAGCAACAAGAGGAAGAAAAGAGGGGACACAGAAAAAAAATTCAATACAAGAAGAGAGCAGGAGGAAATCCGTGTTAAGAAAGAGTGAGAGAGAGAAAAAAAAGTGTTTTTTTCTTGAAAATTTAGGATTGGGGGTGCCTGTGCAGTCAACTTGCCTAAACTATCGGAGGGTGATTTCTTGTTCGCTTGAGTTGATATTTTAACAGGCGGTGCCAGATTCATCCTTCTTCACTTTGAACGGTTCGATTGTCATTTGAAGCTTAGAAACTTTGGTTTTCTAATTCATACAAAAGCCTCATTGCAGCAGCAAGGGTGCCTGCGTAGTCAATTTGATCTAGATGGTCAGGTGGTGACTTCTAATCCTATTGAGCTAAAATATTTACAGGTTGTATATGACTCACCCTTCTAAATTCTGATTGGTTAGATTGTTATTTAGTACTTTTAAATTGTGGTTTTGTGCCTTAGATATCAGCCTCATGGCAGTAACAACTTTAGGATTGGAGGTGCTTATGCAGTCAACTTGATTTAGACAATCAGATGGTGATTTCTCGTCCAATTGAGTTGCAATTTTTACAGGTTGTGTATGACTAATCCTTCTTAATTTTGATCAGTTAGATTATTATTGTGAAATTCAAAACTTATATTTTGTGGCTCGAACAGCAATCCCATTGCAGTAGCAGCTTCAGGATTGGAGGTACTTGCGCAGTGAACTTGATCTAAACGATGGGATAGTGATTTCTCGTCCGATTGAGCGAAAATTCTTATGGGTTGTTCATGATTCATATTTCCTAATTCTTATTGGTTAGATTGTTATTTTGAGTTTTGTAACTTCAATTTTCTAACTCGAATGACGGCCCCATTGTAGCAATAGTTTCAGGTTAAAAAAAATAAAAGTCTTTAAAAGTCGTATAATTTTTTTAAAAAATAAATTTTAAAAAATAAAAGGAAGACCTCAAAGAGTGACATGTGTAACGATCTGCTTAATTAACTGATTTTTTTTTTCACTGTAATAATTATCATACTCTGATACCATAACATTATCCTAAGCAGTGAGAAGCATAATCATATAAACAAAACCTAAACCATTACATACAATATCAGAGTTCTGAAATGTTTTGCAATATATACAACATAACTGTATCCCCAAAAATGCCTTCAACTAACTAGGGCTACACAAAATCATTCCCAAAAATGATACTCACTCTCTATCAGGGCACTACTGAAGCCCTTCTATTTGCTAGCCTGATCTGCTCGCTTACCTGGATCACCTAAAAAATATATCAACACTGGGATGAGCCAACGCTCAATAAGAGAAAATATGCTATTACTAGTGTGTGGCAAATGAGCTACTACATATCATGAAATCTGTTTCATATAAACATGAATAACTGAGTATAAAAGTACAGTAAAAATAATAAAACACACCACCCCTTTTTCCTTATTGCTTAACATATCAGTATTATGGTTATAATTCAAAATACTTCTAGTGTATATAGTAGGATCCCTGTTTCTATAAATCAATACGTAAGTAATAATAACTAAATCTGTTCCCTATGGCTATCCGTGTCATGACATGCCCCTCATGACGAGGTTGTGCGGCCCCATAGGCTGGATTTACCTTGGCTGGCCAACCAGGAATAAATCATTGAACTCCGTTAGTTGACCTGCCCACCTCAACCCATATCTGGATGGGGAGCCTAACCTCTTCAAGGGCTTAGGTAGTCGACCGTACCACGTATGTCTGAATAGGTGGTTGCACTCATATACTAACATAGTATCCGTAGCAACGGTACCGTGTTCTGTAGCTGCAAGTCCAACAGGGTCTGATATCATATAATATATTTCTATATACATGTCTATCTGATTTACTATGATTCTGAAGTACTGAAATAACCATGATACTGCATAACGTATTGAAATCTGAATAATCATAACATGGAATTGCATATTCATAATACTGAAATTTGTGTTATCATGGTACTGAAATATCGTAAATCATGGTATTGAAATTCGTATAATCATGGTACTGAAATGCGTATAAACATAATACTGAAATTCATAAAATCATTAAACTAAATTCATAAACATATCCCCGTATCATATATATTATCATAAGCCACACCATACTAAAATACATAATTTTCTTAAATAAATAAACTGTATAATATTCAGAACTTTCCTAGCATAGCATATTTTCCTTACCTTATATCTGAAAAGCTCCTACTGTATTCTAACCTGATACCCGCAGGGCCTCCTACAAAACACCCTAAAACCAATATTTGTCAGAACTAAACATCAGTATTTTTCTACCTGTATCATTTCCTATAACTACCACAAGGCCAAAAGGAGATTAAAAGGCCTTACCCTGAATTTGGGATGATTTCCAACTCTGATTTCCCGACGATCCACTCCGGTAGATGCATAGAGAACTCCGTCAGGAGCGTCATGGTAGCTTCGGATCATCGATCCGACGACTGGTGGGACAGCAAATGAAGAGAGAAGGGAGAGAGAGTTGTAGGAGAGAGAGAGCGGCGAGAGAAATGAAATTATCCCGGTTTTTCCTCCTTATATACTGCCGGATTCGTCGACGAGACACGTCACCTCGTCGACGAGTCCTTCACAAAATTTGTCGACGAAGTCCTGTATTCGTCGATGAAATTCAGACCGCCCAAGGCCCTCTCTCGGTATTTTCTCGTCGACGAAGCCCTGTGTTCGTCGATGAAATTCTGAAGACCTTTGTCGACGAAACCCTGTGTTCGTCGACTAAGTCTACGGCCTTCTTCTGTTTCCGTATCTATTTTCTCTCTCTCTTATTATTATAAAGCTATTATTCTTCGGGTCACTACAACATGTGTCATGGTGACACGTATCAAGGTGATGTTGTGCAAACATCACCCCGCTACAATACTTTTAAAAATAGAAAGAAAAAAAAAAAAGAACAAAAATATCATGTGTCACCTTTGTATGAGAGTGGACACATGGCATCCGTTGGTTTAACCTGGTTTATTTTAAATGAACTGGTTGACCCGGTTCACCATATTTATTTATTTATTATTTTATTTTATTTTATTTACTTTATATATTATTTTAGTTAATATTTTTAATTAGTTTTAATTTTTAAAAATAACATAAAATTACAAAAAAAAAATCAGGAAAAATAAAGAAAAATTTGGAAAAATATTTTTGAAGTTAATAAAAATATTTTGAGTGATTTTGACTTTAACTTTTTGACAAAAATTAAATACCAAAAAAATAAAGAAAAATATTTAAGAATCCCAAAAAATTTTAGAAAAATATTGAGAAATTTCAAAAAAAAAAAATTTACAAAGATTTTGAAAAATCTGGGAATGTTTTAAAGATGTTTTATGATTTTACTTGTTTTTTGTGTGAGTGTGTCCCAAGGATTTCAAAAATGGTAAAGAGACATTTTTAAATCTCACATGTATTAGCTCTGAGGGGGATTTATCTAACAAAATCCCCTCATTTGGAGGTCTTATTAGACATTCCTAATCGCATCATGATTTTTCATTTTTCCTTTTAATTAATTAATTAATTTATTTGTTTACTTTTATTTATTTATTTATCCATTTTATTTATTCATTTATTTGTTTATTTTTAAGGAGTTAATTAAAGACTATCAAATTCATTTAGGGTAGTTCATAACTAATTAGGCACCGTTCGTTGAACAAGTGTGTAGGGGGTGCTAATATCTTCCCCACGCATAACCGAACTTGTGATCCCAATTCTTGGTAAAGCAGACTAAGACTACTGATTTCTTGACCTAAAAATAGTCTAGAGACCAATCAATGAGTAGTAAATAGATGTTCTAATCGCACCAAGGTATGTAATAGGTTAGTAGTGACTCCATTCAAATTTCAATATCTATTATCTCTCGTCATTCCAGACCTTTCTCCGGGACGTTGCGACAATGAATTTTATAATTTTAGTTTATCTTTTTTTGACACTATATTTGACAAGTTACTTAAATTTAAAAATATTGAATTATGTTTTATTTGTCATTACATTTTTGTAGTATTATAATTATTAGGTATTTTTATGATTTATTAGTAATTTTTATTTTCTCATATTTTTTTTAAAAATTTTGAAATAATAATAGAATTTTTTTTGTTATATTGATGTCAATTGGTTTATCCAAAACTATTAGATCTAATACACCAATTAATTTGAAAATCAGCTAGGTCTTTGAGTCAATTAGCTTTGAGATTACACTGACCAATTTTTTAAATTTAATTTATTAATCTGGTATCATTTTAAAATTTTATTTTACTATGACTAAAATTAATTTTTTTCACATATACTTAACAGCTGATTAACAATTAACTAATGAAAAATTTATTTTGTCATTTTCTCAAATTTTTGGACAAATTAAGTTGCATTAGGTAAGTTTTTGTGGTGGAGGTATTTGAGAGTCAGGTGAAGGAATTTTGACAAGTAAATGAATTCCCTAAGCCAGTGAGAATTCAAAGTAAGGATAGAGAAATTGATTTCCCTTTTCAAGAATGGTTATTAATATTCATAGGAGATGTTATCCTCCAATAAGAGAATGGTATGTTACATCCCAATTGACTTACTATATATATAGGCCTACAGAAATAAAAGGAAGATGCGTGTCATAAATGAGGTGTTGCATAGCTTGAGTAGCTCAAAAGTTTAAAAAAAGAAAAAGAAAAAGCTAAAACCTTGATTTGAATTCACTAAGTCAAAACTCTGTAAAGTATCTAAGATCGAAAATGATAAAGACTTCGTATCTTTCAGGTAGATACATTCATGGAGCCAGCGGTACCTGTGGATGGTGAGAATTTACTCAGTAAGCCAGTGAGAACCGTGAATGGTGAGAGTTCGCTCTGTAGCTAGCGGGGACCGTGGATGGTGAGAGTTCTTTGTGAGCCAGCGAAAATCGTGAATGGTAATGGAAATGTGTCCCGGGGGTCGGATTAGCCAAACGTCCAACTGATGCACAGAAGTTGTGTCTACATTCCAAACTTTACCCTGATCAGCGAGACCTGGGGGCGGAGAACTTTGATCCGCATTGGTACCGCACCAGGGGGTCCAAAGGGCTCGTTGGTGGCTGAAATTCTTATGTAATTAAAAAAAAAAAGTAAAATATAGTTGATTTTTGTAATTTTTTATATTTATGATATAACTTTTCATTGCATTCCATTCCTAATCCATAACATTTTCATATCAACTACTGACTTAATATATTTTAGAGCAAAAGATGTTATAATGAAATCTTTAAAATCACAGAGAAAAGTTATGTAAATTTTAATTTGAAAATAAGAAACTCAAGAAAGAATCACTTATTGCTGTATTCAGATTTCAGCTCTCTGCTGTCTTTTTATTTCTATTCAGTATTCTACCTTGCTGTTTCCATCTCTCCTTCTCCTGTAATTCTCCTTCTCTTCTTCTTTCTACTGCTCTTTCCTGTTTCTGTCTATCTCCCTGTCTCTGAATTTCTATTCCCTTCCTACAGCAATTTTGGTATCAAAGCCCAACCGCGATGATCGATATATATTTAAAATATTTAAAATATTTAAAATAAAAACTTGGGTATGAATATTAGACTAATATACTTATTTTTAAAATTTAAATTATTAAAATTATATATAATATTATTTTTTGTACTTTTTAAATATATTTATAGTATAACGGTTTGATTTGGTAAAATTGGTTATTGAATGGACCAAATCAAAATCGAAACTGATACGTGAAAACATTTAAAAAAAAAAAAAATTCTAAGCAGAAATTGAACCGAAAAAATAGTTAATCGAATTTTTTTATTTAATTCGATTTTTCAATTTTTCTTGCCTATCCTTATCTCAGGAAAGCTCAAGTCCAATCGTTGGCTTCTACTTTTCTGCCAGGGTGACAAATGAGGCTGGGAGTAGAGTAAGGTTGGTGACCTCTTAAATTTTTTTATTAGGTACACTTAATCTATCACTTCAAAATTAAGCCATGTTCATTTTTAGAGTCTAAGGTGCTTGCTCAAATTCACGTTCTCGGACAAAATGTTAGAGATTTTTTAGTGTCAAAAACTTTTCAAAGAATCAATCTCTGAATCCGACCAAAATTTCAAAACCTAAAGCAAATAAGAGAGATGAGTGCGGCTGTAATGAAGTTGTGATAAAAATGGTCTCCAAAAATAGAGGAATGCAAAGAGCATTAAAATGATGATCATCAAGAAAGTAGTGTTTGGGGGTATGAATTTTTTTTTTCTTTATTGATGCCTATTTTACTTAAACAGTTTTCCACTAGGGAGTTGGAGAGTCGAGAAACCCCAATTTGCCATTTTGTCTTTTTCTAGGTATTTTTGTTGACTTTTCATCAAATTTGACTAGATCGGGAGCAGTTCAAAATAGTAAGAAGTCTAACAATGATTCTGACCTCATGCATGCAAATCAAGGCAAAACTTATATTATTTTTGGTTTTTTTGTTCTCCTTTTATCAATTCTGACTACACCTAGTGATCTAGAGCAGTTTAAAATGGTAAGAAAATGTTTGCCAGCACTTTTGACCTCGTGCATGTAAATCGATGTAAAACTTCTATCATTTTGGGCTTTTTTACAAACTTTTTGTCAAATTTGACTACTTTAGGTGATCTTAGTCTAAAATGGTGAGGGGTGAATTGTAATTTCCGCTTCTTGCACCAAAATTAATGTGAAATTTTAACTTTTCTGTAAATTTCTAACATTTTCAGATGCTTCTGAAATTTTTTGTCAGTTCTGGTGGACCTCACGTGTCTTTTCCGTTATTTTAATAAATTATATTTTAAAAAATAATAGAATATTATCATAAATATTACAATATTTAAAAATTTAAAAAATAGTACTGAAAATATTTTTTATTAAAAAAAATCAGCTAGTATGTGTAGCATGTGTTGGTCCCTTAGGAAACCCAAGAGGGGGGTGGGTCTTTTTCTAATTTCTATCACCTTTACTCCTTTAATCAAACTCTTGGTGAGTAATAGTCTTATATTGTAATTATTAGAACAGGAGCAAAAGGCATGGGAAAAGAAAAGACTTCATTGAAATAAAATTAGGGTTCTACAAGAGAAAAATATGGCTTATATAGCCTACAAGAATAAAGGGAAAAAGACAATTCTACCTTGATATAATGCAAATAATAATAATTATTAACATCCCCCTCAAACTCATAATGCGGCAGCAAGAAGCATTGAGAGTTTGTCAACCAAAAAACGAAAGCGCTGGACGGTGTGGGACTTTGTAAAGAAGTCAACAACCTAAATGGAGGAGGGAATAAAGGGCGAAGTAATAGTCCCTTACTGAAGGTGGTGTCTGGTGACATGACAGTCAAATTCAATGTGTTTGGTCCGTTCATGAAACACTGTATTCCTTGCAATCTGGATAGCACTTATATTGTCACAATACAGAGGACTAGGAGTAGAAAATATAACACTCATATAAGCCAACAACCAACGTAATCACACAATCTTAGTCGTGGTAGACACCATCGCACGGTATTCAGCCTCAGTGGAAGAGTGCAAAACAACTACTTGATTCTTGCTTTTCCAAGAAATAAGGGAGTCACCTAAAAATATGTAAAAGCCGGTAGTGGACTTTCGATCAGTAGGATCAATAGCCCAATCCGCATCAGAGTAGGCACAAAGCTTCAACGACGAGGTCGAAAGGAAGAAAAGACTCTGATAGAGAGTCCCTCAAAGGTATCACAAGATGCGTAAAATAGCTGACCAATGCACAAATGTAGGTGAAGCAACAAACTAACTCACGATGTCGACAGCATAAGCAATATCTAGGCGAGTAATAGTTAAATAGACCAAACTACCAACAATAGTACGATACAAGGTGGGATAAGGTAGGGGAATATCATCAGTGGGAGTGTAGCGGGCATTAGCCTCAAGAGGAGTATCAACAGTACGATTATCAGTGAGACGAGCGTGGTCAAGAATATTTGCAACATACTTCGATTGGGAGAGCAAGTAACCTTTGGAGGAGTAGGCTACTTCAATTCCCAAGAAGTAGCGGAGTGGCGCCAAATCCTTCATGTCAAACTCCTAAGCCAGCATCTTTTTTGAGTCCACAATACCATCAACATCATCACCTGTAATAATCATATCATTAACATACAAAGAAAGAATGATACGGCCAGTAGAGGTACGCTTAACAAATAAAGCCGAGTCATGAGCACTGGAAAAGAAGCCAAGAGAAGTGACAACCATCAAAAACTTCTCAAACCAAGCTTGAGGGACTTGTTTTAGACCATATAAAGTCTTCTTGAGTTTGCAAACCTCACCTAGGATATAATAGACACCGGGCGAAGGTACCATGTAAACTTCCTCATTTAAATCCCCATTCAAGAAGGCATTTTTACATCCAACTGAGAAATAGCCCACTGACGAATAGAAGCTACAACAAGAAGAGCACGAACAGTTGTCATCTTTGCAACAAGGGCAAAAGTCTCCTCATAATTCATACCATACTCTTGGGTAAAACCCTTAGCAACCAAACGAGCTTTGTATCGCTCAATAGAACCATATGACTTCGTTTTAATCTTGTAAACCCAACGAGAACCAATCAATTTATTATCAGGAGAGAGTGACACCAAGTCCCAAGTATGAGTTTTAAGCAACGCAGAAAGTTCCTCAACCATAGTTTGTTGCCAAAGAGGATCACAAGCAGCCTTCTTAAACGAGGTGGGCTCACAAAGTGTGTGAATAGCTACTAAAAAGGAAGTGAAAGAACCAGAATAATAAGAATAAGCAAAATCTGGTAACTGAGTGGACTTACAAGTACGCTTGGGATAACGAGACTGATGAGAATCCACAACCATAGGAGATTCTTGGGGGACCACAAGAGGGGCATCATTATCACTACCATTTGCATTGTCATCGCCATCACCATCGCCACCATTTTCATCATCAAAGAAGGGGTCAATACGAATAAGGTCTGACGGTGCCATATGAGGAGAGCTAGTAGGAACGGTAAAGAAAGGAATGTATTCGAGGAAGACAACATGACGAAAGACATATAGTTTCTAAGCAACAAGATCAAAACACCTATAACCCTTCTATACCTAGCCATAACCAAGGAAGACACACATGGCAGAATGTGACGATAATTTATTACGCTCAACAGTGGGACGAAGCACAAAACATAGGCAACCAAAGAAGTTTAAAGACGAGTAGTCTGGGGGGACCTATATAATTTTTCCCAAGGGGAGAGACCAAAGTTGTGGGATGTGGGGATTCTATTAATCAAGTGTACCACAGTAGGAACCGCTTCCCCCCATAATTCACTAGGAACCTTAGTGGATAAGAGAAGAGAGCGAGTTGTTTCAATAATATTGAGATGTTTTCTTTTGGCAACACCATTTTGTTGAGGAGTATCAGTACAAGAAGATTGATAAACAGTACCATCAAAGACGAGCAACTCAGAAAATGGTGTAGATGTAACGCCCAAAACCCGAAACTAGGGTCCAGAGTTTTATTTAAAATATATCTCTGATATCAACTTGTGACGCCCTGAACCCGCCAAGTGGGGCTTGGGTGCCACATGTTCCATTTACCTGCATTTGATATCTAACATCAATTACGCAGCGAAAATAATAACAATTCCTCCATAATATACCAAAGTATCTACACCTATATAATATCAAAAGGTATTCTCTAAACAACCAGTATTCACAATATATATATATATATATATATATATATATACATCTCAGAAAACTTAAACAAACCCAAAAATTATACATCAAAAGTCTATATCCTCTTTCTCTCAAAAATGCTATGTACACCATCCCCGAGCTCACTGAGTTCGATCACGCGGAGGTCCTGAAAAAGATAAAATTCATTTCAAGTGAAACACATCTCAGTAAGTCAGAATAGATTAATACTAGTGTGTGGCTATCATGAGGTTAAGTGTACAAAATATAATCACCATTTATAAAATTATCATAGTTATGAAACCATTCTCTATCCCTACTCACACACATGCAGAACATCTTACTAACGAGAGTTCCCAAGGATTGAGGTGATTACCCGCCCATACAAGTAGCACCCCTTTGCTCTAATACCTTATGCAACCTATAGTTAAACCTAAACCATATTAGGGCACTTACCTTACTCAGTAAGCCCTCAAGTGATTTGTTTATCTCGTACACACACACACACACACACATTCAAACAAAAGTTTACTGGTAGAAGTTCTCGAGAATAGGCAAGGTTACTGTAACGACCTGCTTATGAAAATAAAATCTTTTCCCCTAATTTAATACCAAATATTAACCTAAACAACGGAAAGCCAAATATATAAAATAGAACCACATATAATATAATACTAGAGTGTCAAATCAACCCACAAATATACAAACATCAATGTTCTCTCGAAACTACCCTTACTGATACCAGGGCTTACAAAAATGCTACCCAAAAATACTCACTCTCAAAAAGGCAGCACTACAGCCCCTCTACCCGCGAGTCTGCTCCGCTCGCCCAGCTGGTTCACCTGAAAAATAATTCAACATTGCGATGAGCCAATGCTCAACAAGACGAAATATGTTATTTCTAGTGTGTGGCTACTGAGCTATTTTCTGTAAAAATAATATGATTTAAGAATATTATGAATAACTGAATCTAAAAATGATGGTATAATAAGATGTATTAAAACTACTATCTACATAGTTTAACATTTCAATCTTTATGAATTTACTTTTCATAATACCACTACTATTTCTGAAAATATGATAGCACTTATAATATCTGAAAAAATTTCCCTGAATATGTCATGATTTAACCCTTCATGACAGGGTTGTGTGGCCCAAAGGCGAGACCTATCCTGGCTAGTCGACCAGGGTAAGTCAACTGAACTTCGAAAGTATGATCGGCCCCCTCAATCCATATCTGATGGAGAGCCTGTCCCGACGTGGGCACGATCAACCTCAATACCACATACTATCTAAGTAGTGGTTGCACTCTGAACTGAATATATATAGCTACGGTACCATGCTCTGCTGTCTGATCCATCAGGGTCTGATACTTTATAGGTAACTAATATCTGTAATATACTGTTTTTACCATGATTTTGTAACAACTAAAATAGCCATAACATTATCTAAACTTAGCTGAATAACTGTAATAACTGAATATCTTAGATGTTTGTATAACTGAATAACTGAATTATTTGATTAACTGTGGTAGCTGAATGTTATGGTTTCGAAGTCGATTTATCATAATAATATGAAAATACTATAAAATACAAGTTTCTGTACATATACTGTAAATCATAGTATTCTAAAAACTATATAAACTATATACTGATCAAGTTCTAAATTCATGCCACACAACTAAATAACTATACTATCAGGCTCTGATTACCGTATATATGGTCTACATAATAATTTGCTGAAAACATATGATTTATACTGAATCGTAATAAATTTGCCTAACATAGCATATTTCCTTTATTTAACTATTGAAAAGCCCCTACTGAATACTGGTCCTACACCCGCAGGGCTTCCTACTCAACACCCTAAAAACAACACTCGCCAGAACAGAATATCATTATTTTTTTGTCTACATCATTACCTACAACTGCCAGAAGGCCAAAAATTGACTAAAAGGCCTTACCCTGATTTTGGGGAGAAATTCAACTCGATTCCACCGACAATCCGCTCCAGTAAACTTGGTAAGAACTTCGCCAGTAGTGTCGTGGTGGCTTCAGATCGTCGATCCTGAGGGGGCTGAAATCGAAGAAAAAGGAAAGGGGAACCATAGGAGAGAGAGAGAGAGAGAGAGAGAGAGAGAGAGAGAGAGAGAGAGAGAGAAGAGAATTCTGTTGAGATTTCTGCGATTAAACCGAGTTTAACACTATTTATACTGTGGGCTTCGTCGGCGAGCCACGTCATCTCGTCGACGAGTCCTTAAGGAATTTCGTCAATGAGCCTTACCTCCTCGTCAACGAATTTCAGACTGCCTAAAACCCCTCTCGGTATTTTCTCGTAGACGAAGTGCTTCCTCATCGACGATGTAACGACCTGCTTAATTAAATGGGGTTTTTTTTTTATACACTAATATTTTACATGCTCTGATACCATGCTGGGATAAATCCATCCATAAACCTAAGTAGCGAGAAGCATAAACTAAATAAACATAACCATAACCATTATATACAATACAGAACCAATACCACTCAATACCAGAGTACTACATGTTTTCCCAATATACACATATATCTGAATTCCCCAAAATACCCTCAACTAGCTAGGGTAATACAAAAATCCTCCCAAAACATACTCACTTTGCTGACAGGGCACTACAGACGCCCCTTTATTTGCGAGCCTGATCTGCTCGCCTACCTGGATCACCTAAAAAATGTTTCAACACTAGGATGAGCCAACGCTCAGTAAGAAGAAATATGCTATTACTAGTGTGTGGCAAATGAGTTACTATATACCATGAAATCTGTTTTCATATAAACATGAATAACTAAATGCAAAAGTACAGTGTAAATAATAAAATACACCACCGCTTTCCATGTTGCTTAACATAGCAGTATTCTAGGTTATAATTCAAAATACTTCTAGTGTACATAAGTAGGGTCCCTGTTTTTGTAAATCCGTACATATGTAATAGTAACTGAAATTGTTCCTTGTGGCTATCTATGTCATGACATGCCCCCTCATGACAAGGTTGTGCGGCCCATAGGCTGGATTTACCCTGGTTGGCCAAATAGGAATAAATCACTGAACTTCGTTAGTCGACCTACCCACCTCAACCCATATCTGGATGGGGAGCCTAACCTCTTCAAGGGCCTAGGTGGTCGAGTTTACCACGTATTATCTAAATAGGTGGTTGCACTCATAAAATAACATAGTATCTGTAGCAACGGTACCGTGCTCTGTAGCTTCAAGTGCAACAGAGTTTGATATCATATAATACTTTTCTATACATATCTATCTAATTTATCATGATTCTGAAGTATTCGTAATAACCATGATGCTGCATAACTGTACTGTAATTCATATGTCGTAATATTGAAAACTGAATAATCATAACATTGAAACTGCATAATTATAATACTAATATTTGTGTAATCATGGTACTGAGGTCCGTATAATCATGGTACTAAAATCCATAAAATCATGGTACTAAAATTCACATAAACATAATACTGAAATTCATAAAATCATGAAATTAAATTCGTAAAACATATCCCCGTATCATATTCATATTCACAAGCCACACCATATGAAATACATAATTTTCGTAATTAAATAAGTTGTATAGTATTTTAAGAAATACCTAACATAGGATATTTTCCTTACCTGACTACTCGAAATCCCCTAGGGAATATAAGCCTAATACCCGCAGGGTCTCCTACAAAATACCCTGAAACCAACATATGTCAGAACATAATATCAGTATTTTTCTGCCTAGATCATTTTCTATAACTGTCATGAGGCCAAAAAGAGACTAAAAGACCTTACCCCGAATTTGGGATGAAATCCAACTCTATTTTCCTGGCGATCTGCTCCGGCAGACTTGTAGAAAACTCCACCAGGAGCGCCGTGGTAACTTCGGATCGTCGATCCGGTGACTGGTGACGCCGGAATCGAAGAGAGAAGGGGGAGAGTGATATAGAGAGAGAGTGGGGCGAGAAATGACAAAATATCCCGATTTCCCTCCTTTTATACTGCCAGATTCGTCGATGAGACACGTCTCCTCGTCGATAAGTCTTTCATAAAATTCGTCGATGAAGCCCTGTGTTCATCGACGAAATTCAGAGCAACTGGATCTCGATATTTTCTCGTTGACGAAGCCCTATGTTCGTCGACGAAATTCTGAAGACCTTCGTCGACAAAACCCTGTGTTCGTCGACGAAGCTGGGCAATTTCCTGAAATTATTTTTATTCTCCAAAATGCAATGTCGTCGACGAAGTCTACGGCCTCCTTCTGTTTCTGTTTCTATTTTCTCTCCCTCTTATTATTATTAAAATGCTATTATTCTTCGAGTCACTACAGACGAGGTCCTCGTGTACCCTCATCTACGAATCCCTTGTGTTTGTCGACGAAACCTTGATAAAATTTCTTCGGGTTATTATATCCAAAGTCGACTGCCTCCTTCTGTTACTGCTTCAATTTCTCTCTCTCTTTATTATTTAAATACCATTATTCTTTGGGTCATTACAATTACCCACCTATACAAGTAGCTTCCTTCTAACCTAATACGTTATGCAACCCACTATGGCTACATCTGATATTAATTAGGGCACTTGCCTTTCTCAGCAAGCCCTCGGGCGGAGTATATACCTCACCCCAAATAAATATAATACTACAATATATAATACATATTTATTTTACTCTGTATCTGTTATTTTTGTATTACTCATCTTTTCATGTTCTCAGTATTTCACATCACATTATTTGCTTTCTTTATACTACTCTAATTTCACACTTTCACATTTCACATTACTCCGATTTTGTGCTACTCTAATTTCACACTTTCACATTTCACATCACGTGAATCTCACTTCCACATTTCATATTCACATTTCACATTACTCTGATTTCATACTACTCTGTATTCACATCTGCATTCATATGTTCTGTTCTCATATTATTCACTGGTTAAATTAAAAAATTATGCATTTAGAACTCATTACTAGATGGATAATCATTGTCATGCTTCCCCCCATAACGGGTTGTGCGACTCAAAGGATGGACTTAACCTTGGTTGACTCACCAGAGCTAAATCAGAAAATAACCTATTTAGTCTGTAAGTCAGATTAGCTTTCCCACATTGGTCTAGACTCTAGGGGGAATCTCTACCCTACACAGCTCAATTGACCATCCCGTCTCCACACTCTCTCTAAGACATGTGGATGCACTAATCTCTGCCAAAATCATTCGCAACAGTATTGTGCCTCATTATGGTCCACCGAAGTTCTCAAATCATACATTGCAATTTAACATTCATATCCAGCTTTGATTAACAATACACGTGCAATATAATCCCAATACATTTCAGTATTTCCAAGATGTCATACATATATATATTACCATTCAACTCATTATTTTCATTTTACTCATGCCACACATTTCAAATAATACGCATAAATATATCTCTTTAAAATAGTAAGTCAACCCATGTTCATTATTCACGTAACTGAAAATACACATCAAATTATCTTCACAATTATCCAGAAAATTCATTACTTTCATCATTCCATTTTCGCAAATAATATCTATACAGCCCTAGGCTCAAAATCATAACTCAAACGGTTGGCTTTTCTTTTCAAACTCACATGTTAATCATATATATTTATATACACATGTAATTCCCATTTAAAAGGGTAAATTCATAGAAATTACTAGCCTAATCTATTCCCCTTACCTGGTTTCCTAAATTACACCCGTAGGGACCCTAAAACGATGCCTGCGGCGCTCACCTGAACCCCGATTCAATAACCCGAGTTCAATCAAATCAACCCTAAATAAAATACTATTTAAACATTTCTTAAGCCCATAAATTCCAAATAAACAATTAAACTTTCAAAAATAATCAATTTTCTTAATTCCCTAAATCTCACCCTCGCTTTAGAGTGGTGCCTAGGACCCCCAAATTAAAATTTTGCTCCAACCAAAATGACGACGATCGAGATTAGGACCTTATGATAGTGTCCGATCGTTGATTTAGTTGAAGATTTAAGGAGAAATTGAGAAAAGATATGGAGTATATCTTACCCCAGAAGTGCTACCTACGTCGCTCCCACGACAAATCAACTCTGGTAGGATTGTTGGTGGCGGAGATAGGAACTCAATGATATCTTTCGTTTTCCGATCGGCCAAATATTTGTTGAGAAAATGAGGAGAGAGAGGAGGAAGGCGTGAGGAGTGTGGAGAGAGAAGTAGAGAAAGAGATGAGCTACAATCCAATTTGAAATTTGATGGAAAGAAGCTTCGTGAAGAAGCTTTACTAATATATATATATATATATATATATCTTTATTCCAATTAGTTTTTTTTCATACTATTCATTTTATTTGTTTATTTAATTAATTAATTTAATAATATTTAATTCATTCATTCATTAATAATAATTATAATTTTTTTCTAGGTTACTACAGTAGAAGTATACTCTCCACCCAAATCGAAACGAAAACACTTAATGACAGCAGAGTGTTGAGTACGAAAAAATGATCAGAAGGCAGTATAGATATGAATGAAATCAAATCGACGTTTCATTAAATAGACCCAACTATAACAAGTATAATCATTAATAAAAGAAACATAATATCTAGACCCCCCCTTTTGTGTCAATAAGGGCGGGACCCCATACATCAAAGTGAATTAAATCAAAAGGTGCAACAGAATTAGACATGCTAGGAGTAAAAGGTCATGCAGAAAATTATACCAATTTGCAACCACTACAATCAGAAATATCATGTATTTGTAAGTCACCCAAAACACCACTAGATACCAAAAATTTTAAATGAGAGACCGACACATGACCAAGTCTAGAATGCCACAAATAAAAAATAGACAATGAGGCATCCAAGTGGAATGATGAGAGGTCTACTCTCGATGCTGCCACATGATTAGGAATACGTAGTTCATCCAAAACATATATGCCACCCTCTCTATGGCCTATCCCAATCAGCTTCTTGGATTGAGGATCCTGCACATGACAAGAAGTAGAGGAAAAATTAACAAAATTATCAGCATCACACAATTGATCGACAGAGACAAGACTCATGGTTAGGTTAGGAATGCAATAAACATCTGAAAGTGAGAAATTACGAGTACGAATGGAACCAATGTAATAACCCCAAAAAGGGTTATAAAAGATTAGTGGGGTGATTCCAAAATAAATAAATAAATAAATAAAAATTAATTAATTAATTAATTAATCAAATTTTAAAAAAAGGAAAAATAATTAAAATTTATTTTTATTTTTATTAATAAAATATATTATTATTATTATTATTATTATTATTATTATTATTATTATTATAACACTCCTGAAGCTAGAAGCTTCATGAGGTTTGAATTTTTTATTATTATTTTCATTTGTTTCTTCTTCTTCTTCTTCTTCTTCTTCTTCTTTTTACTGCGCGCACAAACTCTCTCTCTCCTCTCATTCTCTCTCCTTCTCTCCTCAATTTCGTGACAGATTTTCGTCTGATAAAAAATCGAAAGATACCGCTAGACTCCATTCTCCGCTGCCATCATTTCTACCGGAGCGGATCGGTGATAGGAGCGGCGTAAACGTATCTCTTGAGGTAAGCTAATTTTTCTTTTTTCTTTAATTTCTTACAAATTATAAGTCTGATTGATGAACGGACACTGCCACGAGAATCTATGGGTGATTCTTTACAAGTCTAGAGGGACGAAATTCTCGTGGGGTCGTCATGGGCAAAACCCCAAATTTGGGGTACGGGGTTATTAAGATGCTTATTTTTAATTAATTAGTATTAATTTAGAAATTTTAAAATATTGAACATCTAGAGTTGAAGTAAGATTTTTGAAATTTAGGGTCCGGGTGAGCGCCGCGGGTGTAATTTTGGGATCCGCGGGCAAAATTTAGAAAATTAAGTAGGTTGTTAAATGTTAGTTTAAATATTAATTTGAGGTATATGGAACCTAAGGAAGGTTAGATTGGTATTATTTTGGAGAAATGAATTAATTAATCTGTGAAAAATGTAAATTGCAGGAGTTGAATTTCAGGCGCCAAGGGCGTAGGATTTGGACTCTCAGTAAGTCAGGTAAGGGGAATAAATTATAACATTGTTTTTAAAATTACTATTTAAATTAATACGTGAAAATGAACATATGATATTTTGTCTGAAAATTATTATGATATAAATATCAAATAATTGTGTGACATTTGAGTAATTTTAAATTGTGATATTTTGGAGTGTGAAATTAATATTTTATGAATAATAGATGAAAAATGTGTGGCATACAATGTATGTTGAAAAATGTGAAATATAATTATGTGTATTTTCTGAGAAAATAGTAAAATGAGAATGATTGATGTAATATTTATACTTGAGTAGAAATTATTTGCATGAAAAATGAGTTTGTACAAATTACTGATATGAGTTTTAGGAAATGTGGAAATACGTGAAATATGATATATATTATTATGAGATGATGAAATATGCACAGAAAATGATGAGAATATTTATATTAAATTGAATTGAGATATACTGAAATATGATTGATAATATGTCAATACCGCACAATAATTACGGGTGGGTGGTATTTCTTTCCTACTGATGTCGTTGGGGAGGCATGCTCAGTATGGAGATTGTGTGTGTGAAGTTCCTATTGATGTCGTTGGAGAGGTATGCTCAGTAGGGAGATTGTGTGTATGAAGTACCTACTGATGTCGTTGGGGAGGTATGCTCAGTATGGAGACTGTGTGTGTGTATGAAGTTCCTATTGATGTCGTTGGGGAGGTATGCTCAGTATGGAGACTGTGTGTGTATATGAAGTTCCTACTGATGCCGTTGGGGAGGTATGCTCAATATGGAGACTGTGTGTGTGTGTGTGCGAAGTTCCTACTGATGTCGTTGGGGAGGTATGCTCAGTATGGAAACTGTGTGTATGTGTGAAGTTCCTACTGATGCCGTTGGGGAGGTATGCTCAGTATGGAGACTATGTGAGTGTGTGTGTGTGAAGTTCCTACTGATGCCGTTGGGGAGGTATGCTCAATACGGAGACTGTGTGTATGTGCGAAGTTCCTACTGATGTCATTGGGGAGGTATGCTCAATATGGAGACTGTGTGTGTGTGTGAAGTTCCTACTGATGCCGTTGGGGAGATATGCTCAGTATGGAGACTGTGTGTGTTTGTGAGAGAGAGATTCCTACTGATGCCGTTGGGAAGGTATGTTTAGTATGGAAATCGTGAATGTGTTGAGAATTGGAATTATGTGAATTAATGTATTATGTAAAGTACATAAATGTGAATTTATGTGTACATAGATATGTAATGAGTTAAAATGGGAAATGATTATGAAAAATGAAAGAGTGTGTGTTTTATAAAATAAATAATTGAGGCGAAGTGAAACTCTCTGCCTGAGGGCTTACTGAGTAAGGTGAGTGCCCTGATAGGTATCAGATGTGACCATTCCTGACTGCATAACGTGTTAGGGCAAAAGGAAGCTACATGTATGGGCGGTCAATCTTCCCTATTCTCAGGAATTTCACGGGTAACTATGTGTGTTGGAAATAAATAAACTTGAGAAATGGTTTTAAAGCTTATAAAAGTTAGTGTTGTATATCTATATGATTATGTGAATGTGAATATTAGTGTATTTTCTCATATGAAATGTTGTTTTGAAAAATAAAGCATGTTATAACTGAACTCATATGACCACACACTATAAATAATTTATTCCTTCTTACTGAGATATGTCTCACCCAAATTATCTAAATTTTTCAGGGAACAGGGATACCCCAAGTGATAAAGCTTCATGATAGTAGGGAGCTAGAACCCTGATATACAGGGTGAGTTTGGACTAGGGGGTGTGATTCCCTAGGGTTGTATCGTTTTTGCGTATGAGATAGTATTCTGTAAATATGTATATTAGTACTCTGGATATTGTATTCTGGATGATATGATTATATTATCTTCCGCTGTTAGGTTTTATAAATAAAATAACTTTTTACTTGATACCCAATGTGGGTCGAGTCGTATGGATGGTAGTAGGGTTGTTGACGTAGCCGATTTATGAATGTTATCAAGGACGAGTGAGTATTTATTTATTATTTATGTATGTTATGGATGACGTGTGATTATTTATTTATTATTGAGAAAAAAATTGTACGAAAATCGGGGCGTCACAACCAACACCTTTTAAAGTCATAAGAGTGTCATCAGCAATTAGCATAGAATTTGAAGAACATGCTGCCTGTAGAGACGCAAATGAAGAGAAATTAAGGGACATATGATGAGATGCACTAGAATCTATAACCCACAAAGAAGAGGATATACTTAAGGGAGTAGACGATGACAAACTTACTGCAGATGAAGTGGACATGGCATATGGTTGTGAAGCAAGAGACTGCTGGAACTATTCTGCAAGGGCTCTCATGCGAGGATCAAATGAGGAATCATTCTTTGTTCTATCCAATGAAGGGGCAATATGTACTGTATTAGACTAATGCCCTCCTGGTCACCACTGCTGGGGCATGGAGCCCCCTAAACACTGAGATGACTTTCCTCCATTTTGCCATGACTGTGAAATTTGAGTCTTATTCAACTATTTTGGACATCGAGCCTTCCAATGTTCCTTCTCCTTACAAAAGTTACACTCATTGTTTGGGCGAGGCGAAGATAGATTCTGACTGAAGGAATGTAGTTTGGGAGGAATGGCCAAAACAGATGCAGATGGGGTTAATGTTCCCTTTCCAGTATGAGATTTGAGACGAGTCTCCTCTGCCAACAACTCACTTACTACTGAATCAACTGAAGGTAGTGGAACGCGAAGTAAAATCGATCCATGAATGCCCTCAAAATCATCATGGAGAGCCATCAGGAATTGGACCAATCGTTGCTCTTCCCTACGAGCAATATATGGAGAAAACTTCTATAATTCCACAGATTTAGTGAGAGCCAATTGATCCCAAAGATCAGTTATAGCCAAATAAAAATTTTGAACACTTCTATCCTGTTGTGCAAGTGCTCGAATATCCATCTCCGATTGATACTGAACAGTAAAGTTAGACCGAACATACAATCTTGCCAAATAATCCCAAACCTCATTAGTAGTTTCATATTTCGCTAATTGAATCCCAATGCGACTATCAACAGAATTATTAATCCAAGTAATAACTTTAGAGTTATGAGTATCCCATGCATCCAATAATTCCTCATATTTATCAACCCCCCTCCACAGGTTTACGAGCCAGACCCGAGACATAACTCCAATAAAAATATTTTTTGCCATCCAACCGCACACTAATAGATTGTAGAGAATCATCCCATTCACTAGCGATGACAAGCAACAACAAAAGCACTCAAAATTTTATATAACCAACTATGGTTTGTTAGAATTAAAAAAAAAATAAATAAATTACAAGGTAACTACAATATCATCAACCACAATGGCATCAAATAAGAACACTATCCCCAAATATTTAACACGCAAAACATCAAGTTCTCAAAATTTCAAGGATCGGATTATGGGTGCACATCAGAACTATGAAGCACATATCTAATGCAACACAGCCGGCAACAAAAAAGGAGCTCCTAGAGTACTTTTGGTGCTACACATTACTCAACTGCGGTAGATATGTGGTCTGTGGGATGATTTTTTGCTGAACTGGTTACCAAGCAAGCATTAAAAAAACAATCTCTCCTCCAAATCAGAAAATCATCAAAAAATAATCAGAAGACACAAGCCAAAGCTTCAACATCTACTCGCCTTCTTCGCAAGGAGAGTAGATGGCATCAGCCCAGAACCACCAGCTGGCGACAGCATCAACCCAGAACCACCAGCCGGCGTCGAAGAGAGCACCTGCAACTTCAGGTCCAAATATTGCCAAGAGATCCCCCAAACAGAAAAAATCCACAGATTCCCCCAAACAGAAAAATCCACAAATTCGGAACTTCCAAAAGCTCGTCTTCGACGCCGTCGTTCCAAGCAGAGAAGCTAGTCGTCATTCCAAATAGGTGCGCCGAAGATAGCATCTGCAACTTGTATTGCTCTGTCGTCACTCCAAAAAAAAAAGCCCCCCAGATCGTCGACGACGACACAATGGCGACGACGGCACAACGACCACAAGCCACGATGACCCAACTCAGTGGCAGCAACTCAATGAATCCCGCAGCAGCCTAGCGAGTTTAACATGCTCTGATACCATGTTAGAATAGGAGCAAAAGGAATGGGAAAAAAGAAAAAGGAATGGGAAAAGAAAAGACTTTCATGGGAATAAAATTAAGATTCTACTGGAGAAAAATATGGCTTATATAGCCTACAAGAATAAAGGGAAAAAGACTATTCTACCTTAATATAATGTAAATAATAATAATTATTAACAGTAATGAATGTGTTGCAGAAGCTTAGGTATAAAAAAATAGAAAAGGTTAATGTTCACTCACAACTCACTATATATCCTTTAAATCAAATAATAAGTTATGTAAAAAAAGAGGGAGAGAAATGCTCAAACTCTTTTATAGTAGTTTGGTCTCCTTCACGAGCACCTTTGTCCACTCTCTCAACTGAATCCAAACTAAAGTTTCACCGGTAAACTTCTTGCTTTTCAACTTGGGTAAGAGCATAATTACAAGACCTAGTCTTTCACCAAGGCTCAAACAACACTTACAATGATAAGAAATTACAAATGATGTGTGATTTAGTATCTCTAAGTAGATTGATACCACAAATCAAGTCTACAATTCAAACTATCTCAAAGAAATAATACTTAGAACTTGAAGAGAGCTAAAAACTAATTAATAAAATGAACTTTTACAAGAAAGTACTCTCTTAAGTAAGAACAAAATACTCAATCACTTAGAAATATGTAGAAGAGATCACTTTAATATTAATTTCTCTTATCTTATTCCTTGAAACTGGACTCCTTTTATAGTCAAACTCGTCCACTAGATGTTGGAGAGGATTTAGCTCATTGTGATTAAAGTTGGAGATAAACAATGATATGACAAGAAATCTAATTTTTAGATGAAATAATATATTTTATAAAATCACAAATGATCATGCAAGTAACAAATAAAATTCTATAAAAATTCATATTAAATTATCAACGAGTATAGTTTCCAATAATAAAAGAATCATGCCAATTGGAGTAGTCATTGAAGAGATACAATTCAAACACTACATATATGTTGAGCTGATAAGAAACCCAATTTTAGGAGATATGATATATTTTATAAAATCGTAAACGGTTAGTAAATACCAAATAAAATTCTATAAAAATTCATATTGCCATATCAACGAGTCTAGTTTCTAAAAATTAAAGAATAACATCAATTGGAATAGTCGTTGAAGAGATAAAATTTAAATACTACATATACATTGAGCTGCTTTTATGATAGAGGACAAAATATGTTGGCTGACTTGTACAATGCATAAAAAATAGAATATTTATTTAAATTAAGTGGGTCATATTGTTTTGGAATCCCCATAACATCTAATTTCATATAAAAAAATAAAAATATATTTTTAAAAATTTTATAGTAATATATGTCTAATTTACTGCAGCATACTTATTTCTTATTCTAGCTTTATGGTTGTGCAGAATAACTATATTGTTTAATTATTAGTCCTACATTATAGCTCCGAAACGTCTACATAAAATTTTCCTAGAGAGAATGATGAGTCTAACTTTATATGAAATAGTATTATAATTTTTGGACTCATGTGGAATAAAATATAGAATTAGATTCACAAATAGTACAAAATTATAGTCTAACTTTTTTCTTAAGACATAGTGTGCAATTTTACAAAAACACTCATTTTAACTCTAAACATATAAAAGTCAAATTGAATGTTCTTGAAAAGATTTATGAATTAATTTTTAATATAAAGGGTCTTGTCACATTTGGAGTTTTCACTAAAAATATAAAGACATTTTACTATATGAGACTCAAGTTAGTACATTTGTTTTTTAGTTAGGTATTAACATACTTAGCCCTAAATACACCCTAAATATCAAAAATAATTTTCATATGTAAACATAAAAGAAAATAACTATCACATAATAATTCATGGAGCACAAATTGATATAACTAATGCACTAATTCTTATTTTTTTTGTCATCATCAAAATCAACATGAAACCTAGTGAACTTACAATCTCCCCCTTTCTAGTGATATCAAAATAAGATGCTTTGCATTTTCTCCCCCTTTTTATCATTAAAAATGTTGGGTTATAAGAAAAAATTATATATTCCATCATATCAATTCATTATAGTACAAATGTGTATATGGAGAAAAAGCTAGGCTATACATGGACTACATATATTACGACTACAATTACTGTAGTTGACCCTATAAATGAGGGATTGTAGGGACTGATTTCCTCTTGTGATGTCCACGATTTTCTCCTTTAATGGCTCAGTAAAATAGCTCACTCCAACACACCCTCTCAAGTCGGTACGTAAATATCAATAAGTCCCAACTTGTCTAGTGAGTTATGGAATATTTTACTGCACACAGCCTGCGTAAGAATATTTTCCAATTGGTCTTCGAATTTCACAAAAGGGAACTGGATAATCTCTGTATCGAGGTTTTGTTTGATGAAGTGCCAATCTACCTCCACGTGCTTAGTCTGATCATGTTGAATGGGATTATGGGAGATGACAATTGCTACTTTATTCTCACAAAACAACTTCATCTTAGAGTCAGGGGCAAAACCAATCTCAGTTAGAAGTCTCTCAAGCCACAATAACTCAAAGAGCCCTTTAGTCATTCCATGCAAATTAGCAGCCAACCAGTCCCTACCTAGTATTATATTGAACCCACACATATCAAACACAATAAGATCTGCTGGTAATACTTTTCCCTGAATTTCTATCGAATAGCCTCTAAATACCTTCTAACATCAGATCATTGATCCTGATGGTGTAGCTACGGACAGTGCTATATCTAATGATTGGGTCTCACTCTCAGATATTTTAACATAAGATGTAGAAATGAAAGAATGAGTAGCACCCGAGTTAAAAAGAACAATAACTGGTATGATGAAATAGTAAATGTACCTGTCACCACGTCCATAGCAGCCTCTGCATCTCTTGGAGTCAGAGCATATACTCGTGCTGGGGCCACATTCCTCTGCTGGCTACCCCGAGGCGCCTGATATCCTCCCCTAGCTGCCTGATGTCCTCCCCGATAAGGCCTGGGAGCTAGGACCTGGTCCTGGTGACCAGGGCACTCACGCATTATGTGACCGGGTCTCCCACAACGGTAACACACACCCTTGCCTACCTGGAACTCTCCTAAATGATGTCTTCCGCATGTCTGATACACCGGGTATGTCAGTGCACCCTGGTTCCCACGAGGTCCTGTCGTCTGCCTCTGGTCTCCTCTATCGCGACCACCTCTCCATGGGCCCCTACTGGAGCCAGCCTGAAAACCCTGAGGCATAGGCCTCTTTCTCTGACTCTGAGTAGCTATGCCCCTCTGAATGTCACTCTCAATAATCGTAGCTCTGTCTACAACCTCTTTGAATGTCTGACCCCTGAAACTAATCACCTGCTTAAATAAGTTTTGTCTCAGTCAATCTTCAAACTTCCTTACCTTCTTCTCTTCATCAAGTGCTAGATGTAGAGCAAAACGTGACAACTCAACAAACCGAGCCGCGTATTGAGATACAGTCATCTGCCCCTATACCAAATGTAGAAACTCTGCTGCCTTCGCACTTCGAACGATAGCAGGAAAATACCGCATGAAGAACAAATCCTTGAATCGGTCCCACGTCATTGAAACTGGAATCGGCCTCTGCTCCTCTATCAGACGCGCTGCTCTCCACCAGCGCTTCGCCTCCTCGTCAATTTAAAAGTGGCAAATGCTACCTTCTGCTCATCCGTACATGGAAGCACTGCCAATGTCTATTCAATGTCCTGGACCCAATTCTCAGCTACAACCGGGTCATCTCCTCCAACGAAGGATGGGGGCTTCATACGCGTAAATTACTCAATCGAATAGCCATGCTCCCTAGAACTTCTGGCCATCTCAGCCATCACCTGATGAGTGACACTACACAGCACAGCATCAGTATCTCCTCCACTTATGCTGGAAGGTCTTGGCCTACCATTTTCAGCATTCGTGCCACTGCTTCCTAGGTCCATCTTGAAAACAAGAAACACACTCAAGCACTTTATTTCCTACACGGACCTATCCTGTACCAACTCAAAATTAATTACCTTCCCTGACCTTAACTCTATATCCAGTTCCATCACCTAGACACACGACCCTATAATAGTTTCCTATGGTTTTCTTGAAATCGTCACCCCAGGAAAAACACGGAAACCACCACGGAAATCATGTACCCAAACACACAACAAACCCAAAATCCTTTTCCTATACTCTGGTATTGCTTCTGCTGCACTCTAAAGTCTACAGAACCTAGCAACCTAGGCTCTGATACCAAACTGTAACGACCTGCTTAATAAACTGGGTTTTTTTCTATATATATACTATAATATTCTACATGCTCTGATACCATACTGGGGTAAACCCAATCATTAACCTAAGCAGCGAGAAGCATAAAATCAAGTAAACAAAACCTTATGTAAATATTTACAGTACCAATACCATCCAATACAATACCAGAGTACTACATATTTTTTCAAAATATACACATATCACTACTCCCAAAAACACCCATGACCATGCTGGGATATACAAAACATACTCACTCTCTAACAGGGCACCACTAAAGCCCCTCTATCTGCGAGCCTGATCTACTCCCCTACTTGGATCACCTGAAAAATAATTCAACACTGGGATGAGCCAACACTCAGTAAGAAGAAATATGCTATTATTTGTGTGTGGCAATTGAGCTGCTATATCAGAAATCTATTTTCAAATAAACATATATAACTGAATATATAAACAAAGTATAAGTGATAAAATCCACCACCCCTGTCCCTATTGCTTAACATGACAGTATTGGAGTTTATTATTTAAAATACTTCTAGTATAAGTAAGTATATTTCCTGTTTCTGCAAATCTATACATACGTAATAATTACTGAAAATGTTCCCTATGGCTATCTGTGTGTCATGACCTACCCCCTCATGACAGGGTTGTGCGGCCCATAGGCAGGATTCACCCTGGCTGGCCAACCAGGAATAAATCACTATACTCCATTGGTCAATCTGCCCACCTCAACCCATATCTAGATGGGGAGTCTAACCTCTTTAAGGGCCTAGGTGATCGACCTTACCACGTATTATCTAAATAGGTGGTTGCACTCATAAAGTAACATAATATCTGTAGCAACGGTACCGTGCTCTATAGCTGCAAGTCCAATAGGGTCTGATATCATATAATATATTTCTATATATATATATATATATATATATTATATGATATATCTATCTATCTGATTTACCATGATTCTGAAGTACTGGATAACCATGATTCTGTATAAACTGTAACTGTAGTTCATACGTAATACTAAGAACTGTATAATCATACACTGTCATCTACATAATCATAATACTGAAACTGCATAATCATAATACTAATATTCGTGTAGTCATGGTACTGGGATTCATAAAATCGTGGTACTGAAATATCGTAAAATCAAAATATTGAAATATCGTAAAAACATATCTTCGTACTATATTCATATTCAAAAGTTACATGATACTGTAATACATAATTTTCATCATTTAACAAACTGTATAATATCTTAAAAGTATGTAGCATAGCATATTTCCCTTACCTGACTACTAGAAAGCCCCTATGCAATACTAGCTTAACACCCGCAGGGCCTCCTACAAAACACCCTGGAAATAACATTCGCCAGAACTAAATATCAGTATTTCTTCGTCCACATCAATTCCTATAACTGTCATAAGGCCAAAAATAGGCTAAAAGGTCTTACCCTGAATTTGGGATGAAATTCAACTTCGTTTTCCCAACGATCCGCTCCTACAAACTTGTAAAGAACTTTGTCGAGAGCATCGTGGCAGCCTCAAATCTTCGATCCGGCGACTAACAAGGCTAGAAACGAAGAGAGAAGGGAGAAAGTGACGTAGAGAGAGAGAGAGAGAGAGAGAGAGAGAGAGAGAGAGAGGAGCGTTAAATTGTGATAAAAATCCGGTTTTTAGCTATTTATAGGGCCAGATTCGTCGAAGAGACACATCACCTCGTCGACGAGTCTCATCACCTCGTCGACGAGTCTTTCATTAAATTCATCGACGAAACCCTGTATTCGTCGACAAAATTCAGAGCATCCAAAAACCTCGCTCGGTACTTTCTCATTGACGAACCCCTGTATTCATCGACGAGTCCTGGCAATTTCCTAAAATTAAAATTATCCCCAAAATGCAATGTCATTCGTCTCTCCTTCTGTTTCTGTTTCTATTTCTCTCTCTCTTATTATTATTAAAATGCTATTATTCTTGAGGTCACTACTTTCTCCCATCCTTATAAACTTTCGTCCTCAAAATTTACTATCCGTATCACTATCTACTCTCCATCATTCAGTAAAATAAAATGGTCTACTTATTTTATTATCTGCCCTCACTTATGGCAGAGGAATACCGTGGTTACATGGGTAGTTCTGGGAGATTACAACCATAAAAGAAGATTTCTCCCAAAACTAAAATACTACCTAAACTAGACTTTTCATTACAATTACACTGAACTCAACAAAATAAAATTACCATCTAATGCATATACATCAATACTACAATTCATCAAATAAATAGGGATATTTGCATCTAATTTCATTTTCAAGCTCCCATGAGGCTTCCTCTATCGCGTGATTTCTCCATAGAACTTTCACTAGTGGTATCTTCTTGTTGCGCAATTCTTGTTCTTTCTTATCTAGGATCTGTATCGAAGCTTCTTCATGTGCTAAAGTCTCACTAACTTCCAATTCTGCATGGCTGATGATATGGGAAGGATCTGGGACGTATTTCCTCAACATAGAAACATGAAATACGTCATGAACTCGAAATAGAGATGGCGATAAAGCTAGCCGATATGCTACGAACCCAATCTTCTCAAGTATCTCAAAAGGGCCAATAAACCTAGGGCTCAACTTACCCTTCTTCCTAAATCTCAAGATCCCCTTCAGTGGATTTATTCTCAGAAACACATGATCACCCACTTCAAATTCCAGTTCCCGGCGGCGAGTATCCGCATAGCTTTTCTGCCGACTCTGCGCTGCAATGATCCTATCTCGAATAAGTCGGACTTTATCACATGCTTGCTGAATTATCTCTGAACCCAAAACTCGCCTTTCGTCTACTTCATCCCAAAAAAGAGGAGATCTACATCTCCTACCATATAATGCCTCGTAAGGCGCCATGTCGATGCTAGCCTAATAACTGTTATTATAAGTAAATTTAACTAGCGGCAAAAACTGAATCCAACAACCTCCAAAGTCTAGCACACAAGCACGAAGCATATCTTCCAATACCTGGATGGTTCTCTTAGTCTGACTATCGGTCTGAGGGTGGAAAGTTGTGCTGAATGCTAGATGGGTCCCTAGTGCCTCCTGCAAACTCCTCAAGAACCGTGATGTAAAACGTGGATCACGATACGAGACTATGGATACCGGCACTCCATAGGATCGAACAATCTCCTGTATATAAATCTATGCTAACCTGTTCATAGGGTAGTTGACCTTAATGGGCAAAAAATGTATTGTCTTCGTCAATCTATCAACTATCACCTATATAGCATTCTAACCATGCAACGCCAACTGTAGTCCAGTAACAAAATCCATGGATACGTGGTCCCACTTCCACTCAGGAATGAATAATGACTGCAACTGTCCAGCCGGCCTCTAGTGCTCAGCCTTAACCTACTGGCACGTCAAACACAGCTACACAAATTCTGCTATCTCCCTCTTCATGCCACTCCACCAGAAATAATCCTGCAGATCCCTATACATTTTCGTACTGCCAGGATGAATGGTGTATAGAGACCTGTGTGCCTCCTCTAAAATTGTCCTCCTGATGCTATCATCTGCAAGCACACACAATCTGGTGCGAAATCTCAGAGTTCCATCATCAGAAATACTGAACTCTTCCCCCTGACCATCCTGTACTCTAGGTATCACCTCCACTAACTCTGGATCATCACTCTGAGCAACTTTAATCTTCTTATATAATGTGGGTTGTACAACCAAACTGAAAATAAGCGCCTGAGGATCATCCTCCACTAACTCCACTCCGAGTCTCTCTAAGTCCATCTGAATCGGATGCTAAACTATCGCTGTTAACTGTGTTGTGTCTCTTGATTTACGATTCAGCGCATCGGCTACCACATTTGCTTTACCTGGGTGGTAACTGATGGTTCAGTCATAATCCTTAATGAGTTCCAACCACCTCCTCTACCGCATGTTCAATTTTTTTGTGTAAAGAAATACTTGAGACTCTTATGATCAGAAAATATCTCACACCTCTCACCATAAAGGTAATGCCTCCAAATCTTCAGTGCATGTACAACCGTAACCAACTCCAGATCGTGAGTAGGGTAGTTCTTCTCATATTCTTTCAACTACTTGGATGCATATGCCACCACCCTACCATGCTGCATCAGCACACAACTGAGCCCTTTCAAGGACGCGTCACTGTAGATAACATAACCATCGCCTCCCGATGGAATCGTCAGAACTGGTGCAATGACGAGTCGCTGCTTTAATTCCTGAAAGCTCTGCTCACATTCCTCATCCCACACAAATCTGACATTTTTCCTAGTCAATCGCGTGAGAGGACCTGACAAGGTGTAAAAAATCTCAACAAAACGACAGTAATAACCTGCCAGTCCTAAGAAGCTCCTAACTTCCTGCATATTTCTCGGTCTATACCAGTTTACCACCGCATCAATCTTGCTAGGATCCACTGAAATACCATCCCTTGAGATCACATGGCCTAAAAATGCCACCTTCTCGAGCCAGAACTCACACTTGCTAAACTTAGCATAAAGCTTCTCCTCCTTGAGAGTTTGCAGCACCTACCTCAAAGGCACCTCATGATTCTCAAAACTCCTCGAGTACACCAGTATATAATCAATGAAAACTACTACAAACTGATCTAGATACAAGTGAAAAACTCTGTTCATCAAGTCCATGAACACAGCTGGGGCATTCGTCAGCCCAAATGGCATAACGAGAAATTCATAGTGCCCATACTTGGTCCCGAAGGCTGTCTTCGCAACGTCCTCCGCTTTTACTCTCATTTGATGATATCTGGATCTGAGGTCAATCTTGGAATATACCCGTGTACCCGGGAGCTTATCAAACAAATCGTCTATACGGGGTAGAGGATATTTATTCTTGATAGTAACTTTGTTGATTTCTTTATAATCAATGCACATCCTCATGGACCCATCTTTCTTCTTTACGAACAACACTGGAGCTCCCCATGGCGATACACTGGATTGTATAAATCCCTTGTCCAGTAAATCCTCCAACTGCTCCTTTAATGCTCCCAATTCAACTGGACCCATATGGTACAGGACCTTAGAAATCGGTGCAGTCCCTGGAGGTAAATCTATAGGAAAATCTACCTCGCGCACAATAGGAAATCCTGGTAGCTCCTCTAGAAAAACATTTCAAATTCTCGTACTACTGGAGTGCTGTCAATCTTCAGCTCATTTTCAGATGCTTCTTTCACAAATGCTATAAATCCCTGACCTCCATCCAGGAGTAATCTTTTCACCTGCACGGCTGACACCAGCTGTGTTGGAGCACATACTCGTGAACCAACGAATCTGAATTCCTACTCTCCAAGAGGTCTGAAAATTACTTCTTTCTAAAAACAATCAACGCTAATGTAATTAGCAGCCAACCAGTCCATATCCAGTATTATATCGAACCCACACATATCAAACACAATAAGAGCTGCTGGTAATACTTTTCCCTGAATTTCTATCAAATAGCCTCTAAATACCTTCTGACATCTGATCACTAATCCTGATGGTGTAGCTACCGACAGTACTATATCTAATGACTGGGTCTCACTCTCAAATAATTTAACATAAGATGTAGAAATGAAAGAATGAGTAGCACCCGAGTCAAAAAGAAAAATAAATAGGTATGATGAAACAGTAAATGTACCTGTCACCACATCCATAGCAGCCTCTGCATCTCCTAGCGTCAGAGCATATACTCATGCTGGGACCACATTCCTCTGCTGGCCACCCCGAGGCGCCTGATATCCTCCCCTAGCTGCCTGATGTCCTCCCTGATAAGGCTTGGGAACTGGGACCTGGTCCTGCTGACCTGGGCACTCACGCATCATATGAATGGGTTTCCCAAAACGGTAACACACACCCTTGCCTACCCAGCACTCTCCTAAATGATGTCTCCCGCATGTCTGACACACCAGGTATGTCGATGCACCCTGGTTCCCACTAGGTCTTGCCATCTGCCTCTAGTCTCCTCTATCGCGACCACCTCTCCATGGGCCCCTACTGGAGCCAGCTTGAAAACCCTGAGGCGCAGGCCTCTTTCTCTGACTCTGAGCTACTACGCCCCTTTGAATGCCACTCTCAATAATCACAGCTCTGTCTACAACCTATTTGAATGTCTGAGCCTTGAAACCAATCACCTACTCAAACAAGTTCTGTCTCAGTCCCTCTTCAAACTTCTTTGCCTTCTTCTCTTCATCAGGTGTTAGATGTGGAGCAAAACGCGACAACTCGACAAACCGAGCCGCGTATTGAGATACATTCATCTGCCCCTATACCAAATGTAGAAACTCTGCTGCCTTTGCACTCCGAACGATAGCAGGAAAATACCGCTGGAAGAACAAATCCTTGAATCAGTCCTACGTCATTAGAACTGGAACCGGCCTCTGCTCCTCTATCAGACGCACTGCTCTCCACTAGCGCTTCGCCTCCCCTGTCAATTTAAAAGTGGCAAATGCTACCTTCTGCTCATCCGTACATGGAAGCACTGCCAATGTCTATTCAATGTCCTGGACCCAATTCTCAGCTACAACCGGGTCAACTCCTCCAGCGAAGGATGGGGGCTTCATACGCGTAAACTGTTCAATCGAACAGCCACGTTCCCCAGAACTTCTGGTCATCTCAGCCATCACCTGCTAAGTGACACTGCGTAGCATAGCATCAGTATCTCCTCCACCTATGCTGGAAGGTCCTGACCTACAATTTCCAGCATTCGTGCCACTGCTTCCTGGGTCCATCCTGAAAACAAGAAACACACTTAAGCACTTTGTTTCCTACACGCACCTATCTTGTACCAACTCAAAATTAATTACCATCCCTGGCCTTAACTCAATATCCAGTTCTGTCACCTAGGCACACGACCCAACAATAGTTTACTACGGTTTTCCTAAAATCGTCACCCAAGAAAAACACGGAAACCACCACGGAAATCCTGTACCCAGACACAGAACAAACCCCAAATCCTTTTCCTATACTCTGGTATTGCTTCTGCTCCACTCTAAAGTCTACAGAACCTAGCAACCTAGGCTCTGATACCAAACTGTAACGACCTGTTTAATAAACTGGGTTTTTTTTATATATATACTATAATATTCTACATGCTCTGATACCATACTGGGGTAAACCCAATCATTAACCTAAGCAGCGAGAAGCATAAAATCAAGTAAACAAAACCTTATGTAAATATTTACAGTACCAATACCATCCAATACAATACCAGAATACTATATATTTTTCCAAAATATACACATATCACTACTCCCAAAAACACCCACGACCATGCTGGGATATACAAAACATACTCACTCTCTAACAGGGCACCACTAAAGCCCCTCTATCTGCGAGCCTGATCTGCTCGCCTACCTGGATAACCTGAAAAATAATTCAACACTGGGATGAGCCAACGCTCGGTAAGAAGAAATATGTTATTACTAGTGTGTGACAAATGAGATGCTATATTAGAAATCTATTTTCAAATAAACATGTATAACTGAATATATAAACAAAGTATAAGTGATAAAATCCACCACCCCTGTCCCTATTGCTTAACATGACAGTATTGGAGTTTATTATTCAAAATACTTCTAGTATAAGTAAGTATATTCCCTGTTTCTACAAATCTATACATACGTAATAATAACTGAAAATGTTCTGTGTGACTATCTGTGTGTCATGACTTACCCCCTCATGACAGGGTTGTGCGGCCCGTAGGCGGGATTTACTGTGGCTGGCCAATCAAGAATAAATCACTATACTCCATCGGTCAATCTGCCCACCTCAACCCATATCTGGATGGGCTTAGGTGATCGACCTTACCACGTATTATCTAAATAGGTGGTTGCACTCACAAAGTAACATAATATCTGTAGCAATGGTACCGTGCTCTATAGCTGCAAGTCCAACAGGGTCTGATATCATATAATATATTTCTATATATATATATATATATATCTGATTTACCATGATTTTGAAGTACTGAAATAACCATGATGCTTTATAAACTGTAACTGTAGTTCATACGTAATACTGAGAACTATATAATCATACACTGTCATCTACATAATCATAATACTGAAACTGCATAATCATAATACTAATATTTGAGTAATTATGGTACTGGGATTCATAAAATCATGGTACTGAAATATCGTAAAATCAAAATATTGAAATATCGTAAAAACATATATTCGTACTATATTCATATTCAAAAGTCAGAGGATACTGTAATACATAATTTTCATCATTTAAATTACTGTATAATATCTTAAAAGTACCTAATATAGCATATTTCCCTTACCTGACTACTAGAAAGCCCCTATGGAATACTAGTCTAACACCCGCAGGGCCTCCTACGAAACACCCCGAAAACAACATTCGCCAGAACTAAATATTAGTATTTCTTCGTCCACATCAATTCCTAAAATTGTCATAAGGCCAAAAATAAGCTAAAAGACCTTACCCTGAATTTGGGATGAAATTCAACTTTGTTTTCCCAACGATCCGCTCTGACAGACTTGTAGAGAACTTCATCAGGAGCGTCGTGGTAGCCTCAAATCTTCGATCCAGTGACTAACGAGGCCGGAAACGAAGAGAGAAAGGAGAGAGTGATGTAGGGAGAGAGAGGAGAGAGAGAGAGAGAGAGAGAGAGGAGCGTTAAATTGTGATAAAAATCCGGTCTTTAGCTATTTATAGGGTCAGATTCGTCGACGAGACACGTCACCTCGTCGACGAGTTTTTCATTAAATTCATCGACAAAGCCCTATATTCGTCAACGAAATTCAGAGCAGCCAAAAACCTCGCTCGGTATTTTCTCGTCGATGAATACCTGTATTCGTCGACAAATTTTCTTCTGCACTCGTCGACAAACCCCTGTATTCATTGACGAGTCCTGGCAATTTCCTAAAATTAAAATTATCTCCAAAATGCAATGTCATTCGTCTCTTCTTCTGTTTCTATTTCTATTTCTATTTCTCTCCCTTTTATTATTATTAAAATGCTATTATTCTTCGGGTCACTACATTTCATGTCCAAGATGTTACCTACCCAATCTGCGTTTGTATACCCTTCTACTCTCATGTAATCGTTCTTTGAGAACATAAGTCCTTTCCAAGGGACGACTTCAAGTATCTTAAAATCTGCATAACGGCACTCATATGGTTTAGTAACCTGAACTCGTAAATTAAATAAAGAAAAGGAGAAAGGAAAATTTTAAAGGTGGAAACAGCACGCATCGTTGACGAATCCCCTGTTTTCGTCGACGAAGGCCCTTCTGTGCTTCGTCGCCGAAATTTAGGCATCATCAACGAAGAAATACCAAGGGGGATTGCAGGTATATTGTTCATCGACGAAGGAAAAGGTTCGTTGACGAATGATCTCTTGCGATTCGTCAACGAAGGCATCATTTCGTCGACGAATTTGACTAGGTCAAGGGGGCTATAAAAAGAAAATTTTTTTTGCTTCTTCATTAAGAAAACTAAATCTCTCTCTCCCTCTCTCTCTTTGATCTCTCGTCGTTTGTTGTCTGTTCCAACGAACGGAAGTTACCATGAGGATCAGGGGGCGAATCTCTATAAGTCTAGTAGAGTGGATTCTTGAACTAGGGAAAAAGTTAGGGTTCAATTTTCAAGTTTTCAGTCCATTTCGGTTTTTGTTTCGAAAATAGGTAAGGGGATTAAGTTAATGCAGTATTCTAATGATTTTGAACCGATTGAAATATGATTTAAGTATGCATATTATGTTTTCAGTTATCCTTTTGAAAATCGAACATTCAAAATGAGCTTTTTTTCCTTTCAAACTTAGGATATATGATATGATATTTTGAGTAGAAATGAACGGTGGAACGCTCGGTTTGATCCTACAAACCATTTATACAGTGTCCCTCCTATTTGCCTATGGGTTATGTTTTAAATATGGAAAATTGTGTGGCAGGTGAATACTATTTTGAAAGTTATGGAAATACTAGAAATAAGAATGTTTATTAAATACTGAACTGTTTGAGAAATGCATGGATTTTTATGAGAAGGCCAAGGGCTAAGTTTTACCAAATGACAAAGGCCATAGTTTTATTCAGCGATTGAGAGCCGAGTTGTAACAAAGGGCCAAGGCCCGAGTTTGTATTAAACGACACAAGGCCAGGGTTTATAAAATGACAAACTTTATGCGAAATGAGTTTAAAGTACAGTTTTAATTACTTAAATTGCATGATATACTCTAGGCACCCTAAGGACCCAATTTTATATGAGCACGGTACCGTTGCTAAAAAGAGTTTCACCAGTTGACCGTGTGCACCCGCACTGTACTCGAGATTAGTGTTGGGTGGTCCAATCGATTGACCCAAGTAGAGGTGTTACCTTCCCTGGAAGTACATACCAAAAAGTGGTAAGGCAATCGAACCTGCAAGTGAGTTGCGGAAGCCTACAGACGTAAATAGCAAGGAGTGACTTGGTATAGGTTAATCCCCCAGGTTTTAGTCCAGCCTTCGGGCAGTACAACCTTGACCATGGGGGTTTATACATGGCGTTTATTTCCATGGACAGTTTTTTATGCATATCTGTATATTTATGTAAATGAGGTAATTGTTTTCAGTACTGATTTATACTATGAGAAATGAGCAATGAGTATACATACTATTTTCAGTTAAAAGAGATGTATGATTCTGTATACACTGAAACGCATGTTGACCACACATTGTTATTAGCTTAATCTTCCTTACTGAGAGGTGTCTCACCCCGTTATACAACATATCTTTTCAAGGAATCTAAGAGATCGAGTTTAGTAGAACCAGGGGATGGAGACTAGTATGGTTTTTGGGAGTGTCCACAAGAACTCAGATGTAAGTAGTTTATAGCCTCTGGGCTTGTATTTTGGTTGTATGGACCGAGTTAATTGATGTGTTAGCTTGAGATGTAATATGAGAATGGAAATATTGTGATGTATGTTGATGGTCAGACTCTGATAATAAATTATGGAGAATGTTTTATTTATTCCGTTGCATGTTTTATAATATGAGATGGTATTAGGTACCTAGAAGAAAATAAAATAGCACCCTGGGCCCATGAGGGGTTCGGGGCGTTACATATGATCTTTACACTAATAGTGCATAAACTGGCTTACAACACTTACTGCACAAGCAACATTAGGCCGCGTGTGAGAAAGATAAATAAGCTTGCCTACCAGTCTTTGGTACCTTCCATTGTCTGTTGGTACTTGATTAGGATATTCCCCAAGTTTGTGATTCGAAGTTATTGGAGTATCTTCAGGCTTACAATCTAATAATCCAACCTTTGTTAATAGATCTATAATTTATTTTCTTTGAGATAGAAATATACCTCGCTTTGATCTAGCAACTTCGATTCCCAGAAAGTATTTTAGTCCTCCTAGGTTTTTCATTTCAAACTCAGACGCCAACTGCTCTTGAAGTCTTGCTATCTCCTCTGAATCGTGTTTCCTGTGATGATCATATCATCTACACAGACTATTAGAGTAGTCAGTTTGCCCTATCTATGCTTCAAGAACAGAGTGTGATTAGAGTCACTTTGCTTGAATCCATACTTTTTCATTGCCATGCTGAATCTCCCAAACCAAGCGCGAGGCGAGTGTTTTAAGCCATATAGGGTTCTTCGTAATTTGCAAACAATGTTGCCTTCTGTTTTGGCTACATATCCTGAGGGGATGTCCATATATATCTCTTCTTCTAAATCACCATGTAAAAACGCATTCTTCACATCGAACTGATGCAAGGGCCAATCAAGATTTGCTGCAAGTGATAACAAAACTCTTACTGTATTTAGTTTGGCAATGGGTGATAAAGTCTCCTAATAGTCCACTTCGTATGTCTGCGTGAATCCCTTTGCTACAAGTCTCACCTTGTAATGCTCAAATGTTCCATCTGCCTTGTATTTGATCGAAAACACCCATTTGCACCCCATTGTTTTCTGTCCTTCAGGTATTGACTAGAATCCAGGTATTATTTTTCAACAATGCCTCCATCTCCTCCTTCATAACCTGGACCCACCTCAGGTTTTTCATTGCTTCTTTAACGTGCGTAAGAACTTGACATGAGGAGAGTTCGTCCGCGAAATCCATTAGAGGTTTGGGAAGCCTTTTTGTGGATACGTAGTTAGCAATCAGGTATTTTGACCTCAGGGTTTCCATGTTAGGAGAGTATCTATCTGATGGCTTGCCTCGATTATTCCTGTATGGTAACTCATAGTCCACAGGAGTATCATTAGTTATCAATGGTGTACTTGGAGTGTTTAGGGAACTTACCTTAGGAGTATCCTCAGGAGATGGGTCTGTGGATATTGTGGGTGAGGAGGGGGTACTACCGGTTGCTACTCACTGGTCTTTTCAATTACAGATGGTAGAACATCAGGTTCTGTGTAAACAATAGGTTATGTATGTTGTGGCTGCTGCTCACTAGTTTCTTCAATTAGAGATGGTAAAACACCAGGTTCTATGTCAACAATAGGTTCTATATCAGGTACAAAAACAATAGGCTCAAAAACAAACCTTAGCCAATTCAACTCTTTATTCTGAGGCTCCCTCTGAAGGGTAGAAGTGGATGTGGCAGGAGGGTAGAAAGTCTCTGATTCCAAGAAGGTGACATCCATCCTCACATAGGTACGATTATTTGACGGATCATAGCAGCGATATCCCTTTTGATGTAGGCAATACCCCATAAATAGACATTAGATTGCATAGGATCAAGTTTAGTGCATTGATTCTTGTGTAAATGAATGAAGGCAACACAACCAAATACTCGAGGCGAAAGCATTAAGGCCGTAGGTAGAGATATGACAGTGGATAGAGCCTGACGAGGAGTCTGGAACTCAAGAGCCTTAGAAAGCATATGATTAATAAGGTGAACCGTTGTAGTGACAGCATCGGCCCAAAAATGATTAGGTACATGAGCACCAAGAAGAATAGCCAGAGCAATCTCTAAAATATGTCGATTTTTCCCCTCGGCAATGCCATTTTGCTGTGGTGTTTGAGGACAAGTGGTTTCATGAATCAAGCCATGGTGACTGAAATAATTTTTAAAATCATGATGTACATATTTTCTACCATTATCAGATCTAAGTATGCGAATTGTAGCAGAAAACTAAGTTTTAACCATCTCATCAAATGAGCGAAAAATAGAGAAAACTTCATCCTTATTTTTCAACAGATACAACCATGTCATACGTGTAACGACCTGCCTATTTTTCCATATATGTATTTTTTTTTCCACATAATAACATATATAATAATCCTACTAAGATATCATAGTCGTAATCAACATGGACCCATGGGTATCAGGAATATATCTATCATACAACTCTGATACCTAAGCAGCAGGAAACATAAATTACATACATGCCATAAAAACACTAGAAACCATACCAGAGTTCTACTGAATCTGTCATTATATATACATATACATATATATATATATATATATATATATAGTCATCCACAAAATAAAGACCAAAAAGTATTTCTAGGGACTCAACCCAAAAATCCATATGACCCTAACTCATCCACTTACCCTACCGACAGGGTAACTCAAACCACTTCTACTACTGTGGGGCTCTATCCGCCCTCCTACTTGGATATCCTGAAATGTTTGTAATGCTGGGGTGAGACACCTCTCAGTAAGGGAGATAAACTAATATCAGTATGTGGCAACATGAGTATTTTTCATGATATACATATAAACGGTACATAATTCATAATTGGTATGAACAGTTGTATTGTATCTAAATAAAACATGATTTATTATAACATAACTTAACATACTAAATTTTTGTACTACAAAATTATCTTATATAATCATATCATACTTGAATTATTACCCAGGATAGATAATTAGTTAGCTATTGTCATGTCTTACCCCCCCTCCCCACATAACAGGGTTGTGCGGGCCGAAGGCGGGACCTAGCAATGGCTGGCCGAACATGCTAAGTCAAACATAGATGTGTAAGTATGATGGGCCTGTTCCACCTGTGTCGGACTGCTAAGGAAACTTCGATACTCCCATAAAGTCACATCGACTGTCATCTCCCACACTCTACATAAGATGTGTGGTAGTACTAACATATTCATAATCGTAAATATATAGTTACGGTACCGTACTTCATAAAACTAAACTAAACTATCCGGGTTCTGATAACATATAATACATTCCATAATAAACATAGTTGTATCATATTCCAGAGTAATATCTGATGTAAACATATTTTATGACTTCTTATGTAAAAACCCCAAAAAGATATATAAAAGATTAATAGAATGATTCCAAAAAAATTAATTAATTAATTAATTAAATTAAATTTAAATTTAAATTTAAATTTAAATTTAAATTTAAAAAAAATTAATTAAAAAAATTAATTAATTAAACGAATTTAAAAAGAAAAAAAGAAAAAAAATTAATTAATTAAAATTTATTTTTATTTTATTTATAAAATATATTATTATTATTATTATTTTATATGTATATGTTAACCACCTGAAGCTTCAAAGAAGCTTCAGGTGGATTCTGAATTTGATTTCACGCCCCCCCCCCCCCATCTTCTATCTTCTTCTTCTTTTATTCTTTTCTTTTCTCTGCTATTCTCCTGCAACTCTCTGAACTCTCTCTCTCTCCTCACGTTCTCTCTCCCTCTCTCCTCGATTTCATGACGGATTTTTGCCCGATCGAAAATTCAAAAATACCACTGGACTCCATTTGCCGCTGCCGTCATTTCTACCAGAGCGGATCGGTGGTAGGAGCGGCGTAAGCATATTCCCTGGGGTAAGCTATTTTTCTCTTTTTCTTTAATGTCTTGCAAAATATAAGCTCAATTGACGAACGGACACCACCACGAGAATCTAGGGATGATTCTCTATAAGTTTAGTGGGACGGAATTCTCGTGGGTGTGTCGGACCAAAACCCCAAATTTGGGGTGCGGCGATTATTAAGGGGCTTATTTTTAATTAGTTAGAATTAATTTAGAAATGCTAAAATATTAAGCATTTGGAACTGAAGTAGGATTTCTGAAATTTAGGGCCCAGGTGAGCGCCACAGGTGTAATTTTGGGACCCGCAGGCAAAATTCAGAAAATTAAGTGGGGATATTAAATAATAGTTTAAATATTAATTTGAGGTATATGGAGCTTAGGGAAGGCTAGATGAGTATTATTTTGGATAAATAGATTAATTAATCTGGGAAAAATGTAAATTACAGGAATTAAATTTCGGGCGCCAAGGGCGTGAAATTTTGGGTCCTAAGGAATTTCTCAATAGCCAGGTAAGGGAATAAACTAAAGCAGTAATTTTCCATGCAAATTATTATTGATTATGAGTAAATTTATTTTCAGAAAAGCATATGTTATATTGTGTATTACGAATGAAATGTACGATTGGGAAAATACTACTATGATAATTAAAATATATATATGTATGTACGAGGTGCTGAAAAATCACGATTTTAGAATATGAAATATGACTTTTAACAGCATATGTGTGGCATGAATATTATTTTATGTGAAATGTATTATGGTGTGAAAGATTTTACGGACAAAGCATGATTTCAGGTATTATGAAAATATGAATTATGTTCTGATGGTTTTGACGATTATATGATAAATGATGTATTTTTAGAATATATATACCTGAAACAATTTCGGCACGAGGCCGTATTTATGTTATTGGCGCGAGGCCATATATATTTATGTTATTGGCGCGAGGTCATATATTTATGTTATCGGCACGAGACCGTATTTATGTTATTGGCGCGAGGCCATATATTTATTTTTTCAGTACAAGGCCGTAAATACTATATATTCGGCACGAGGCCGTAATGATGTTATATATATGATCATGTATTATATGTTATCACCACCAGGATGTTAGTTTAGTTCAGTTCAGGGGCTCGGTACCGTAGCTATATGTGTAGATCAGATATCTACGTCAGATTAGTGCTAACCATCCCACGAGGGGATGGGAGATGGATAGTCGATATGGCTTTCAGTAGAGTGTGGACGTCCACCTGGCAGTCCGGACCAGGGTGTGGCGGGCTCATCGTACTTATAGACATATTTGATTCGGCAGTGGTCGGCCAGCCATTGTCGGGTCCCGCCTTCGAGCTGCACAACCCATCATGGGGGGTAATACATGACACCAGCTAACTATTCATCCTGGATTTGTTTTCAGTACTACAATTATAACAGATGATTTTATATATGTTATGATTTATTAACTGATGTGAAAATATATGTTTACCTAGTACGATATGATGATATTTATAGAATTATGAAATATACTGTATACGTACAAATGCATTAAATATTCATGTTGTCACACAGCTGTATTTAGTTTATTTTCCCTTACTGAGAAGTGTCTCACCCCCAAACTTAATTAATTTTTCAGGAGCCCCTAAGAGACCAGCGGGTCAAGACCGCCGTTGAGCTAGTGAGATTAACCTGTGATAAAGGCAAGATTTTGTAATAGCGTCAGAGTTATTTTGTGTTTGACCCTAGAGATATTTGGATGTATGTGAGGATGTATAAAATGCTCTGGTATTATGTTTTATGATTGGATGTTTGAGATTTTATGTTTACTGCTACTAGGTTTTCTGCTGTGTTTGATAGGTGTTCCCGCTACCCACGGGTTCGGGTTGACCATTTTATTTATTATGTGATATTTTATGTTAAGAAATTGAGGGACGTTACATCTTACATATCATACATAATCACGGCATCAACGCCGGCATAATTCATAATGTAAAAATCACGGCATTCACGTCGGTATAATTCATAATGTAATATTCATACATTCTTGCACTATTTAACATAATCTTAAAACATAGTTCCTGTACTATTTTTAAGGTTTTCTTGAAAACTACTATAACATACTTATCTAGGAAAACTCATAATATTTTAATATAACATAATTTTCATGGAAATACTATACTCATGCCACACAAATGTACGTAGTCTTATAAACTCGTAATTAATTCTGAAATCATATTTTCATATAAAATGTGTTAAAATCATTTCCATGTTCCACAGCAGTATTCTCAAATATAATTCTATATCATACATATTTTCCTCAAAATAAACGTTGTTTAATTCATAATAATTTCATGAAAAATACTGACTTAATTTATCCCCTTACCTGATTTACAGAAAAGCCCACAAAATATTCCAACCCCCACGCTCGTGTGTTCCCTAATTCAACACCCTGAAATTGCATTTTCCCTAATAAAACTTTAGTATTATTCTACCTAAAGCATTTTCCTCAGTCTAAAAATACTAAATACCCTATAAAACTTAAAATACCCAACTTACCTAGATTTTGGCATGGTGCCCAAGTTGGCCTAACCAATGAATTACTCCAGTAGATTTGAAAAGAATCTTCCCAAGAGTAGCGTAACGGCTTCTGATCTTCGAACCAGCGAAGGATGAAGCCAGAAACTTGGAGAGAAGGAGGGAGGAACGGGTTTAGAGAGAGAGAAAAGAATTTTGCGTGAAAATCTCGCTGAAAACCCGAATTTTGCATATTTATACAGGCGGATTCATCGACGAGACATGTCATCTCATCGACGAGTCCAGGAAGGAATTTCGTCGACGAACTCCTAACCCAATTCCTCGACGAATTTCAGGCTCTGCTATAACCTCTCTCAATACTTTTCCATCAACGAGACACGTGACTTCGTCGACGAAGTAAAGAAGGTGGTTCGTCAATGAAAAGAACAAATTCGTCAACGAACCCTACTTAATCTCCCATAAATTTATCCTTCTTCCCAATTATTTAATTATTAAAATTTTCTAGTCTTTACAATACGAGTGCAATCATCCACAAAAATCACAAACCACTAAACTCCAAACATAGTGGATTTGGGAGATGGACCCCAGATATTAGAGTGAATTAATTCAAAAGGAATCTAACTCTTATTAAAACTCAAGGGATAACTAACACGGTGGCTTTTAGCTAAGATGCATGTCTCGCATTTAAAATCCAAATCTGACAAACCTGAAAATAACGTAGGAAATACAAGTTTTAAATAGCCAAATGAAAGATGTCCCAACCGACGATGCCATGGCAAAATGTTTGCCTTATTTCGATCACTAGAGCTTCTCGTATGGTTAGCTCGACTGATACCAAAATCTTCCATATAGTAGAGCCCCCCTTTCTAATACCGCGCCCAATTTTCTCCTTAATGAGAATATCTTAAGAAGGCAGAAGGTAGAATAAATTAGAACAACACAATTTAAATCCTTCGTGACTTGGCTCACGGGCAATAATTTATGAGACAATGACGGTACAAAAAGGGTATTTTGGTTAAGGAGAGGGTTGGTGAGCCTTTTACCAAGGAAATGTCCGCATTAGCATTAGAAATGCTAGTACGCCGAGGAGAGGATCGTTCGGAAAAATCACTTGCATCATACGTCATGTGGTCTGTTGCCCCTGAATCAAGAATCCAACCGTCATACGATGCAGTGGTATTGGTCCCGAGAAAAACCATACCTGTATCCAAATCAACTGTTGCTACCGGAATAAGTGACAACTAGGGCTCAGCTGAGGCTATTGCGGCCTTGCCCGTGCCTTTGCTGCATTTTTGCTTTCTCCAACATCATTCCCGTTCCCACCCTGTCACCTCTTGGCTTGTAATTCATGCCACCAATCCGGGCAGCCATGCAGTTTGAAGCATGTGTCTCGGGTATGCTTTGAATTTCCACAATGAGAGCATTTCATGTCATTAGATGGGCCCTTTGGCTTATGAACTAAGTTGAGTTCTCCATTTAATGATAGAAAGTTGGCTGGAGTGGAGGGCCCCTATTTGAGGCTTCGTGAAGCCAACACCGCCCCAGCCGTCTCTTCTCCATCATTGGCTGTCATCACCGCTTGGCGCACAACTTCTCTGCGAACATGCGCATACACCTGTTCCACTATGGGAAATGGCTTAAGCTACAACACATCACTTCTAATATTATCAAGTTTATCATCCAACCCATCAAGAAAAGTATATACCCGATCCTCCTGCAGCATATTGTTAAAATATTGGATATCTGCTGGACAATGCATTAGATTGGGACGACGGAAATCAATCTCCTGTCATAGACCTTGGATATCGTTGTAGTACTTCTCCAGAGAGCCATTGCCCTGCCTGAGTCGCGCCACTCGCCGCCGGAGTTCATAAACTTGGGTTGCATCTCTTCCATTGAAGTACGTGGTTGCAATTGCATCCCAAACTTGTTTTGTCGTTGGGAACCGAATGAAATTGCCTATAAGGTATGGATCCATCGAACCAATCAACTAGCCCTTCACAGTTGCATTCTCAGTCCTCCACCTACAGAAGGAGGGTCTGTTGTTGACGGTTGAGGGAGATCGCCGTTGATGTAGCCGAGTTTATCCTTGCCCAAGACATACATCTCGATGACTTGTGACCAGAGGGCGTAATTCGTGCCGTCCAGCTTGATGCCAATTGGTGCAATTGTAGAGTCGGTGGTTGGAATGGATGTCGGAGCTTTACTAAAAGCTTCTGTCATCCTTGTCGTCAGTTCGGATATTATGGAGGTAGGGATTGGAGATTCACCCGAGTGCTCACCCAAGTGAGGATCTGTATCTGCCATGTGAAAAGAGATTGAGCTCTGTTTCACGAAATTTGGTTAAGCATAGGATAGAGGATCGAATTATGCTCTGATACCATGTTGGGTTTTAAGATAAAATCATATATATATATATATTCCATCATATATATCAATTCATTACAGTACAGGTGTACATATGGACAAAAAGCTAGGCTATACATGGACTACATATATTACGACTACAATTGCTGTAGTTGACCCTATAAAAGAGGGATTGCAGGGACTGATTTCCTCCTGTGATGTCCACGATTTTCTCCTTTAATGGCTCAGTAAAACAGCTCACGCCAACAAAAAAATAAGATAAACAATAAGAAATTTAGCGAAAATTTGACATGATATCCCCTTAAAATTTCATTTCGAATGGAGGTGTATATGCATGTGTATATATATGCATGTGAGTATGAATGGGTGACACATGCATGCATTATGCATGCATGTTTACGCAAATATGTATATGGGTATGAATGAGTGATGTATGCTTGCATGTTTATGTATATATGCATATGAGTGTGTGTGTGTGTGCGCGCGCACGCGCGTGCGTGATGCGTGTGTGCATAATTATGTATGAATCTGCTTGTGGTCATGTACAGATGCATGTGTTTATGTATATATGCATATAGATATGTGTGTGATGCATGCATGCATGTTAGGTATGTAAATGCATATGCTCATTTATATATGTATGTGTCTGGATGTGTATATGCATGTGAATATACAAATGGGTATACGTGTTTTATATATATATATATATATATATATATATATATATATATATATATATATATATGCATGCATGTATGTTGTATATTATGTTTATTATGAATGTGCATGCATACATGATTTATGCATTATCATGAAGATGTATGTATAAATGTATTTACATAGTGTTAGTATATATTAGTATGTATATGCATGTGTGTATTATTAACTTATGTATATATATATATATATATATATATATATATATTCATAAAAGAGGGCAGCAACTTTTTTTCTTTTTTTTATGAAATGATTTTTTGCGTTCATTAACAAAACCCATTTCCTTGTATCGTACAATTCTTTACTTGAGAATGCAGAACTTGAATTTAGATTTGTTATTAACTTATGTATATTATTATCTATAAAGGTGTATGTATTTGTATAATTATTATATATATGTATGTATTAATGTACATAACATTAGATATATATATGTTATGATGTATGCACGTAAACACTAATATTATTATGCATAGATTATATGATGTATATGTAGCTATTTAAGTATCCATATATGTATATGCTTATATTCATGCAAAATATTCTTATATGTATATAATAATATAAATATTAAAATAGGTATAATATTATGTATATAATTTGTAAATATGAATATATGTATATTTTTAATATATATATATATATATATATATGTATGTATGTATGTATGTGTGTGTGTATAAATAATAAATGTGTATTGTTATGTATGCCTATATGTAGTGTACATAATATTAATATATATTGTTGTGTATATGTATTTATAAAACATAAAATATGTATATTATTATGTATGTATGTAAATCTATATAATATTATGCAACTAATATAGGTAAATATATTTCTATAAATATGCTGGTCATCATATTTATGTACACATATTTGTAGATTGTGTTTATAAAATTACGTATATGTATATATGTGCGTGTGTGTGTGTGTGTGTATATATATAAATATATAATATGATATATGTGTATATATAATATGTATATGTGTAACCATGTGTGTAAATCTCAATAGTATGAATTTTTGTATTTTGATTTCTCAAATCTAATTCTAGCTTGATTTAACTATAAAGTGTCTTCTTCCTTTTATTCCTATGCATGGCAAGGGTTTTAACTTTCGAAAATCGTATAATTCGAGAAAAATCATGGTTTTAACTAATAGAGTTGCATCAAATGAACCATATTTGTTTATTAGTCCAGTATCAAAGGTTTTTTTTTTTTTTTTTTTGATAAATGCTTTCAAAAACCCAAAATATTGTGTTTTTTCCAATGATATTTCGATTATGAATGGTCGATGATGAATCCCTAGCTTTTTATAAAACCCATGCATTTGATCAAATCATATTTTGCAACTCAAACTTTCTTTTCCATACTCACTGTTTTCACTTCTTTTACTCGAAGACTGATAATACAAGTATGATGCAACTTTTCTTAAACTTTGCTTTTTCAGGTTGCTAACACAATTCCAACATTTTCAACCAATAGTTTTTTACCATCCATCGTCATTATCATCATCATTATGTTTTCACCAAAATTATTGTTCTAAGGCCAACCCCATTTTGAAGTAATACTCTGAGTTAGTGGTGAGCATTTGGCCGGTTTAGGAAATTTAGTCAATTAATTGAATTAATTGAAAAAATTCAGTTAAAAATTTTCCAAACTGAACCGACCGAATTAGCCTTATTAACCGGCTATTACCCAACCAAGCGGCATTTTCGATTAACTGAATTTAACTGAACCAAATTGCAAAGAAGTGGACAAAGTACAATCTCTATGGATACTATATAATATTATCACTGTTCATGGTACATCATCTATCCAAGGCATTTCATGGAAAAGCCTTCAGGAGATGAACCCTTTTGTAGAACTGTCACGCAGAAGATCAACCAAGATATGAGTTTGAGCTTTCCAATTAGATTTAGCAACATGATGGGACTTGGGAGCTTTTGCTGCAACAACACCTTCAAACTTTCGGATTGTTGAACAAAAACTCAGGTGTATGATCCCGAAGACTACTTAAGTGTAGAATCTTAAGAGTCAGATAACAAACTCGGGTGTATGATCCTAAAGACTACTCAAATGTAAAATGTTGAGGTCTACTGATTGCTCAAGTGTAGGATCTCGATGGTCTTGGTGTCTACTCGGGTGTAAGATCCCGAGAACTTCTCAGATGTAGAATTCTGAAAGTCTGCTGATTGCTTGAGTGTAGGATCTCAAAGGTCTTGGTGTCTACTCAGGTGTAAGATCCCAAGGACTTCTCAGATGTAGAATTATAAGGGTCTACTGTTTGCTCGAGTGTAGGATCTCAAGGGTTTGGTGTCTACTCGGGCTCATCCTGCTTCAAACAAGCCAATGGTTCCCAAGTTTGAACAAAAGGACATACAAAACAAGTCACAAATGGGGCTCTAAGCACCCAATACATAAAATATAAATGTTTTTGTCACAAACCAACTACCACCAATAAAACTATGTATTATGATAATAATTTGATGCACGCTAAAATGTTTTTTAAAGGATGAGTGAATTATAAAAGAATATAAACTATTCATCTTTAGTAGAAGATGCATACACATGAACATATGGGAAAGACTGCACTAGTCACATGATAAAACACTTTAATAGCTAACTAGTGTGGTTGCGTTAAAATGAGTGCTTATATTGTCTATTAGTGATGGCATAAACCGTCACTAATAAGTAGTAGTAACCATAGATATACTGACAAGTTTAAAACCGTCGCTAATACTGATTAAACTGTGACTGATACTATTAGTGACGACTTTTTTTATTATTAGTGACGGTTTGAAACCGTCACTAATAAGTTTATTTATTGCGGTGAGTTAAATAACTTGTTTTTATATTTTTTAAATAAGAAACACTATTAGTGACGGTTGAGAAAATTCATTGCTAATAATAGGCTATTATTAATGGTTCTCTTAAACCATCACTAATATAGTTGACTTTTTTTCGGTCAACAATTGCATTATTATTGACGGTTCCATAAACTATTACTAATATAAAACTATTAGTGACGGTTAACGAAAATCGTCACTAATAGTATGAAAATGGAATTGTGGTAAGAAATAAAACTATACTTGTGGCTTAAAGATATAACCAAGAACAAGGAATAGACTACGATGAGACCTTTGCTCTCGTAACTAGAATGGAAGTTATAAGAATGTTATTATCATATGCATCTCACAAAGAATTCAAACTTTGTCAAATGGGGAACTAATGTCCAGATTTTATTTCTCTCAAACTAATTTAGTTCTTCTTACATAGATATTACCTATGATTCATCCTCAATTGCTTCACTCACATTTTTAGGTTCTTTTTGGGATAAAAATGTAAAATAACTAATCATATTTTTAAGTGAGGATCGTGTAGTTACTCTTCTCCTATAATTTGATCTATAGGATGATTCTTTATGTTTGAAACAAGAAGAGTCGATGGCCACAGCGAGGGCGAGGCGGCTAGGAAAAGGCAAGAGGACAGTAAGGGCAAATTGACTCAAGCGAGGGCTTGGACTGCGGCAATAGGCCGAGGGCAAGACAATTCAAACTCTCAGTCTCAATCTCAAAGTTTGGATTTGGTGTGTGACTGTGAACTGTAAAACCTGGAAGCCGAAAATTGGAACCCTAACATCCAAATGATAAGCAGTTTGAGATTATACATAATTTATATATAATTATTAATTACTATTATTATTATTATATAATTCAATTAATTTGGTTAATCAAAATTAAAAACATCCCAAACCCAAATTTTTTATTTTTTATGAATTTTTCTTCAAGATTTTTTTTTAAATTTATTTTCCTTGTATTCACTAAATATAAGACAACTCCCTATCATATTCTTTTAACTATTTTCTCCCCTCGTCTCTCCGAACTCTTTTCATTTGAAAACCATCATTCCATTTCGTCCACACCCAAACAGAATCCAATGTTGTGTCCACAATCTATATTTAATTTTGCAAAGATTGAGAATTTTTTTCAATACGAGTTCATAATATATTTTGTTCAAACCCACACGTCTAAATCTAATATAAGAAATTTGTGTTCCCAAACACGGGTACTTAGCAGCCAATAGAATTTCGTGGCCTAATTTGTCTTTAAGCTCATAAAGGCAGCAGATACTGAAAAAACATAAAAAGAAAATCTACCAACAAATTCTCCCCTATAAGAAAATTTATTAATAATCCACAGCATCAGCAGATGCAATGCAACTCTCTCTCTCTCTCTCTCTCTCTCTCTCTCTCTCTCTCTCAATGTAGCCATGCACAGAATTCCAAAGCTACAAAAGGTAGGGATGAAAGCAGCGGCAGCAGCAGAGGCAAAAGATCAAAATGGTGATGATAAATTTCTAAAATACAAAAATAAAAATAATAGTAGTACTCCACATGATCACATCACTCTGTTTAATCTAACAGTATTTCCGATTCTAACAAGAGTTCCCAACTTCCATTATACATCACACAAGGCTAAGATCAAATCAAGAAGCGAAAAAGAATGCCCTGGACTACCAAAACTCATAATGACATTACGCCAATTGGCGACTTTATCTCAATACAATATACAACATATTTCAACACAACCGTAAGAAATAACTATCATGAGGAGGCCGCGACATATTCATGAAGATATGCATAATGTCATTTTAGAACTTACATGGCCCGTCTGCTGCCTACCTCAACCATTTGCTAGCTATATATATATATAAAACCATCCTTTACACCCTATCATTGACGACGATCTCAAACACCAGAGGCCTTGGCTTTTATCTTGGAAATGGTTATCTGGGCTTCGAGTCGCTTCCCTTGCTTCGGAAAGATGAGAGAGAGAAGAAAGATCGTGGGGCTGTATATATCAGATAACGAATGCCAAAGTCAGAAAACGCACAACAAAGTAAATCAGAAAAAAAAAAAAAAAAAAAAAACACCCAGATTTTTAAACTAATTTTTCTAGGAGTGTTAAAAACAATAATTTCTTGTATAGTAATAAGTGCCCGTGGTCTTCCAGCAGAGGCTGAATGATTAATAATTTTCACTAATGTGCGAGACAAAGCGCCAACCCAGAATATCTGCAATTCACTCTACTGAATTCATAGCCTAATCTCATAAGCAGAAGCTGAATGATTAATAATTTTCACTAATGCGCGAGACAAAGCGCCAACCCAGAATATCTGCAATTCACTCTACTGAATTCATAGCCTAATCTCATAAGAAGTATTAGCACATGGAAAGAGAAGCAGAGCCTTCAAGAGATTTATAAAACATTGGGCAGCTGTGTAGATGTGCATAGTAGACTCTAATAGTTAATGTTGTCTTACTCATAGTTTGGGCCGAGAAACGTAGAGAGAAAAAGGGGAAGAACTTTAGGAGAGGAGAATTTGGTTCAAAAGTTAATAAAAAAGAGGAAACCTATGAAAAGAAAATAAAAGTTGGACATCATCTAAAATATTATGACCTACAAGGCCAGTTACCAAAATTGTCTAAAGCATATTGCTTCTTTCTTCCCTTTTTTTCTTGGGTCATTTCCCTCCATTTCTCTCCTATATATTTTTTGATGGGGGGTAGGGAGAGTGGCCACTTTTCCCTCCCCGCTTCTCGCCATTTGTTTCATCTTCTCTTCACTCTGTAAATCTAAAGAGAGATTCTCATCACTTCTCTTATCTCAACGTCTCATCAACCAAACAGTGCATAAATTCAGTCATCATACAAGAAACTCTCTGCAAGTATTTTAGTCTAGGAACAGCATTTATTTTTATTTATTACTATATCTCAAACAAGGGACCAAGGGAGGAATACCACATTCACCTTTTAGTGAGCTTCCAGACAGATGATCCTCCCTCAGTTTGAAGTTTGCTGGAGGAGCTGGGATAGAGCTATTTAAGGCTTGAACTGCAGAAAATATAAGCATAACGTATATACGGAGGTACATTTTTAACCTCAAATCAAAACATAAAAATAAAGGAAAAAGAACCAGAAAAAGATAAAATGAACAATCTTCAACAAAATTATAGGTAAACACAATGACTATTTATTTAGTCAACCAAAATGGGCCTTTAAAGAGGAAAATTTATGGTTTAGTACACAAAAAATCCCAACACCCAACTTAGGGTTCCCTGGTTAACACAAGGTTCCTCATGCCTTTTATATAATTTCCCATATGTAAAAAAAATCCTTAAATTTATCATTATTGTTAAATGAACCAAAGAATTCAAACCTAGGCGCTCACAATCTAAATTGCAATCAATCGTGCCTGCATTTGAGTTCTTTTTTTTTTTTTTTTTTTAAAAAAAAGGAGATATAACATATAACACAATTCTAAGAAGAGGAGAAAAAGAAAAAAAAGAATAAAGGAGACAAGGCACTGCAAATTTTTCAAATCAACTTGCAGAAAATTTTCAGGAGTCATATGACATGTTGGAATTGCCATTGAGAAAATAATTCAAGAATCAACACTAGGAAACACCCTAAAACAGAAAATTTTAGTAGCATTAAGCAGTGTTATTTATTCATTATTTTCTTCAAAAGAGGAAGGACTTCGAGTGTTTGTTTGCACTTGATTGCCTTTTAAGCAGGTCTCCTAATTTAGAACCAATTTAGTGAACCGCCAGTGTTTGACTGCACCTCTAGTAATCCTCTTAATGCATCTGATTGATAAGCCATAACTCTTTCACTTTATGCTCCTCTTTATCATAGAAATACAGGTTACAGATCCAAAAACTAGATTCAAGGATCAGCACTTGACACTAGAGCTGTAATCTAATGCTCGGTTTCCAAATATAAATACAAGTACTGTTCTTTCTCACAGTTGGGGGGAAGAAATCCATGACTATGCATCCATAAAGCATTAATATCATAAGTCTTGGTAGAACTTGTCTTTCATTGGGATTTTTAAGGAAAGGATGTTAGGCATTTATGGAAAATTGTTTTTAAAAAAGGCCATAAACAGAAGTTTTGCTAAAAAAATTTCCAAATAAATCCTGATTTCAAAACCTAGTTTGATCCAAGCAGGTTCTAACTCAAAGGCATTTCAAGGAAACAGGACCCTCCTAGCATAGCATTGTATCATACACTCACCATGTTCATTGAACAGCTCACTTTCATTAAAGCCATCATCAGAAGGATGACCTTGTGAGAATCCCATTCTTGACTTCCTTAGATCTTCTGATAACCGAGTAGCAGGATCTCTTCCATCTTCAGTATCATCGTCTCCTTCAGAAGTTGTAGCAGAGATCCAATCAACCAAAGTCTCTGTGCCACGGCTTTTTCTTCCGAACTTCAGCAACCGCTTAATCCCTTTGGTCACATCTTTGCGGGACTGGGTATGGGAAGAATTAGCAACAATAACAGGTTTGTGAGCACTTCCCCACTTCTTCCTCATTCGAGCAGCCTCAGCCTCTGTTTGAGTAAGAGGGTGGGAATTCCAAGATGCAGGGCTTCCCATTGGAGAGTCCACAGATGCATCAACGTCCGAGGTTTCATGTGGATAAGAAAATGAAAGATGTGTGCGTGAGTTCCATGACACAGGGCTCTCACCTGGAGAATCCTGTAAAGACCCTACTGCAGTTTGGAATGTCGAAGGTAGAGCAGCAGGCAATTCAGCAACAGAAGAAGCGTCGATTTGAGAAAGAGACCTTACAGCATCGCCGTTTTCTGATCCAGAAATAAGGGACTTGTCATATTCCTCGCTCAATCTTGGTTTTCCATTATCCAAGTTTGCAGAATCTTCCGCCTCCATAGTTTCAAACCCCTCATGGTCTTCATCTTTTGCTACATCGACGGGATCATCAGACTCAAACTGCAACTCCTCAGGTTCTTCATCTTTCAAAGCTTCAGATGCAGTTGAAGCCCTCAATTTGGCAATACCAGCACCTGAACCCGGACCAATACCATTACCCTTCCTGAGGAAAGGCTTGGACTCGGTGCTCTTTGGAACTCTGTTATGAAGGCTCTGCTCAGTCTGTTCCTTATCAAACTTCAACGGAGTCAAAACAATACTATCTGAGCTCAGAGAGGACAAGTCTTTAAACTCCACAGGACTTGCAGAACTTTTTTTTAAGGACTGAGACCTCCGCGGCTTCTCTTCCTTGGCAACCGATATCTCTTCACTGGTGCTCCTGCTGCGGGAATAGTTCCTCACTTGGGAGCGAGTTGCCGCTTTGCCACCACCAGAAGAAGGCTTAGTGTTTTCTTTTCTAAGATCAGCGAAGTTGGGAACTGACTGTGCTAGCGGATTTTCAGATTGCATTCTTCTCCTCCCAGGAACAGAATTGGAAGCTTTGACAGATGACCGCGGAATTGATACTGCTGAGGTGCGTGGGGTGGATGAAGAAAGGTTTTTATTGGGAATAAGCTTCTTGGTTTGGGTGCTTCTAGAAGCACCATCCCCTAAAGAAGTCTCACTAGGTAATCTATCTTGTCCACAAAGCTTCTGCTCTGGCAAATCAGACAGATCTTCATCCTCTTCACTCTGGACAGAATCCATTTGCTGCTGTCAAAAAGAGAGTTCTTCACCATCAAGCATGAAAGATAAAACCAGGACAGTAATTTTAATTTGATTCAAAAAGTTGTCAAAATAAATATCCAAATTATTTTTCCAAATAACTTTAGCACATAGAATCCCTAAAAGAAGAACTACCTGCTCCTTCTTCACCATTGACCGAAAATTGAATGATCTAAGTTTCTCAGCACGTTTACGCGCACTAAGAACTGAATCCTGTCTATCTGCAGACCCTGAAAACTTTGCCTTCATCTCAGCCTTACTCCTCTCAAGGCTATCCTGCATGGCCTTCATCTTTGCTTCCTTCTCTGCCCTTTTAGAACCCCATTCTTCCTTCAATTTTGCATTTCTTTTCTGCATATATCTATCGTAGAATTTTCCTCTGGAATCATCCGAAAAACAAAGCTCAGAGAAATTCTGTTTTAGAGCATCCCCATAGTCCTGGTTATCTACAGTTTTCATTACTGGACCAGCATTAAACTTTGTCACACTGCTGATACTTTTGGTAGATTCGACCGCTACATTTTTGTCAGGCAAATGCAAAGGAGCAACCTCAGCTCCTGGTTTTCTGTACTGAGAAGTTGTTACCTGCTCCATCTGCATGTCAGCAGGCTTGTTTCTCCTATTAGAAATAGACTGATCCCCAGGAACCCTAAGCTTGTGCTCCGCAAAAAGCTTTTCAAGCTCATTTGCCTTCATTTTCAGCTCATCATTGAGCTCCTGATTTCCCTTTGCCTGCCTTACTCTCTGAACTTGCTCCACCAGTGCTGTTGACTTTGATCCAACAGTTTCTTTATTCTCAGAAACTGTTTGTGCAGGAAAAACCGACCTACTGTTTCCAGAAACACTATTGTCATCATCCCTCCTACCTTGTGATTTCTTCGTCTGTTCAGGACCAAAACCTTGTCTCTGCAATTTCATTTTCTGGACCCCTGAATCCTCGACTTTACTTGCAAAACTGCCAGGTTGTTTCTCCGTAGACGCTGAGTCTTTCCTCCCCATTTCGTCCCCAGCTTCCCCTGCAAAGGAATCTACCCCTTTGTACCGGAAGAAAGAGGCCTCCCGGGTATTTCGTCCAGCACCACCTTCAGATTGCCCACCAAGAGACTGAGAATGAACCTCTGACGCCACAGATGAATCTGCTGCCGTCTTTGCAGAGAGCTTAAAACGTGACAGAGTGATATGATTATCCTTCAATTCGACCCCCTCAGCTCTGTCCAAAGATGCAGGAAGTTGAACTTGCTGAGCAGCTTCCTGACTTTTCAGATTTGAAAGGCCTCTGAACTGCAACTCAGAAGCTTCCTGATCCTTGAATCCAGCACGCTCTTGACCACCCAAAGCAGCCCTGACTCTCTCTTGAGATGCTGCGTGATTCTGCTCTGCTCTATCACCAAAAGATTTAAACTGGTTCTGATCCTTCCAGCTTGTCCAGGCTCTGGTTAAAATCTCCCCTTCTCTGCCCGAAGAATCCCCAGCCCTAGTGTGAGAATCAGGTTGATCTTTCAGCACAGTCCTGACCTCACCCTTTGAGGAAGTTACCGCTTCATTCAAACCCTTTTCCCCAGAAAAGGTACCAGACTTGCTCTGGGAAATAGAGGAAGAAGAAGAGGGCGTGCACAGAGGGCTTTCACCATCCTTCTTCTCACTACCCAAATCAAGGCTCATGTCACTAGCCGTACTCCATCTCCTCAAAACCGCCTTCTCCACGGCCGCTGGAGCTGGAGCTGCCGCTGCTGCTGCCGCCCCCGCCCCTGCCCCTGCCCCTGCCCCTGCTCCTGCTCCAGCCTCAGACGACAATCTCCTAAGCTCAACTGATTTTCCGACACTTGGCTTGCTGCCGCTTCCGGAACTCTCCTTCTGTTTGCTCTCGAACAGGTTTATCCTGTCTTGCACGCTGAGCCGCCGGGCAGGCTGGCTGGTCTGCGATGGCAAAATCGACGAGGGCTCCTCGTTGTTAGTCTCTGCTGCGTCAGCGTCCCTGGCTTCAACCTTCTCGACAGAGCGCCGTGAGGCGAGGGTGGCAGAGGAAGAAGGTCTGGGCTGCTGCAAACACAAAGGTGCCTTGGATTGGTGAGGGGCGAGTGGGTCATCAGTTGGGTCGTCGATGGACATGTCGGAGCCATAGGAGGAGCGGACGGCCCGGTCGTCGGCGGCGGCTGCACCGGCGGGGTTCCATTGGTTGGTGCTGAGCTCCGGCCGCCTCTGGCACAGCGACAAGAATTTGCCGCAAGCTTCGCTGCAGCACCAGTAAAATCAATAAATATAAATCAAAAAACAAATAAATAAACAAATGGAAGAAGAAGATGATGATGAAGAATGGAGAATGAACAATGAAGAAATTTTGTTTTGAGGAAAATATAGGACGGGAAGAAGCGATGGAGGGATGGAAAGGAGAGAGATGGATCATAGAAAACCCCTCTGGAACTGCCATACCTGCCACCTCTTGACAGGTTAAAAAAACCTCCATTTACACATCTACCTGTCTATTCACTTATATTCATTCATTTATTAATTAATAAAAAAAATTTTAAACGTTGGGAAAGGTGGGGCCCACCGCCCCAGTGGCGTGGCAAGCGTCATTGCGCTCCAGTCGGACTAGATGGGCGGCCCATGAATGATCGGTGCGAAGTGTGAACGTTGGAAGCCCATAACACTTGTGGTGAGCCGAGCCTAATGGGCCTCATATGGCGTTGGGTAAAACATCCTCGTCCGAACGGCGCGGAAGGTAACATATATATATATATATATATATATATATATATATACACAGGACTGCAAAGTGCACATTTCAAGGCAGTGTGGTTGACCACGCGACCAAGCAATAGACAGCAACGCCTCGTAGAAATGAAATGGTTCTCTCTCAAGCTCCCATCTGGTTTTCATACTTTATCCCTTTTTTTTTTTAACCTTTGGGTTTGCCCCGGACTTTAAAAAATAATAATAATAAGTAACTCGGAGAGAAACACAACAGTATTATTTTCTCCTCATTTCTTTGTTAAAAAGTGGCATTTTTTTCTTGCAAAAAAAGGTCATTTAAAGCCTGGCATTTCATTTATAAAACAAACTAAAACAGAAGGGGAATCAGAACACGCTGATGAGATTAATCCATCCAAACCCCTGGCAAAGTTTCGTTAGGTAGGGTCCAGTGTGGAACCTAAAACCCTAGCCCCAGTGCGTAGTTGCTATCTGTTTGGTGGGTAAAACAAAATTTTATCCATTTTTATGTTTCATTCCATCCCCACCCGGTTCTATTTCGGGAAACTACTTGAAGGCTGAACTACAAATAGCAAGCCTATATTCAATTATCTTGCAACCAAATGATTATCAAAACAGAGTTGCAAGATATACCCATTGAAAAACCTAACTCGGACCAACCTGAAGCATAAAACCCTAGTCCCAGGTGAGTTCTTCGCTTAGCTTCCACTGGGAGGCTCTGCTACAGAAAAGCAAGCCTGTATCCCACTTTTTCTTGCAGGAGGGCAATCTCACTGCAAAGGTGAACTTACCTATAGCAGCTTCAGAAACACGAAGGAGAAAAGAAGGATGAGGGAAGGGAGAGGGGTAGGGACAGTTAGAAGATACGAAGGCTTTTTTGGAAAATTGAAATTTTCTAAACCTCTCTTACTTTAATCGATGAGCACCAAACTGATCTGCAAAGAGTTGAAGCTCTGATACTGATTCAGAATTAAAACCAGCTGCAACTGCACGGGCACAAGCTGCAGTTAAATCCTGCTTAACCGCAAGAAGCCGTACATCAATAGCCCTTAGCAGCTCCTTCCTGTGTGATTAAAAATATAACCAAATAACAATTAGAAAGCAATCTAGACGTAGAAAAATAAACAGGCATTAACCATGCGGTATGTTAACCAAAGGCCTATGACTATTGGGATACAATAATCTGTTACCATCAGAATGGGTAGCTGTTATAGGCTTATAATTTATACAACCATCTTTTCCAATTTATATGCAGATTGCAGAATGCAGCAAATATATTTTTAGTAAATTTAAAGGAGATTTAGGCGCATGGGAAAAAACTTGGGAACCATGGTCTTTGATATACAATATTAGAATATGTACTGCTAAATTTTGAAAATGTGAGTGTACTATTAGTGTTGCAGGATAGCACATAGTGGTAGATTATCCAGAAAGATATACAAGGCACATCCTTTCCTCACTTCTTTGATTTGTCGATGAAAGAATTATATTATCCAAAACAGATTGGCCGCCTGATTTTATTAAGACCCAGTCAATAGACTGCTTGCCACTGAGCAGAAATAACAGGGGCTATCACACTAGATTAAACAGAGGCTATGAAATATAATAAAATTTTAAAATATAATTTTTCAAACATAGGCCATGGGCAACCAACAGAAGCCCTAGGTCACCCTAGAACCATAGGTGTAGTACCCTCATCCACAGACACATTCAAGTTCATGCCCAGCATATTTTAGCAATGGGGCAAGAAAAGATACCCTCATCATATTCGTAACTCATGCATTTCCAACAGGCCAGTGTTGCAAAATCACTCATCCCAGAATGCATGCATGAATGCACACAACACACACACACACACACACACACGAAAGAGAGAGAGAGAGAGTACTTTGTTGCATCTGCTGCAGCTATGGTTCCTGTACCATCCCCACCTGTAGCAAGTTAACGAGTAAGCAACTGTGACAACTGTACTAGTAACAATTCATACTTCATTCAAGCCTACCAGGGTTTAAAAAACAATTTCAAGCAAATAACCAGTATATCTTATAATTAGGCAAATTAAGGTTCAGAAAAATATTCTAAATAAGCAGATTAATGGCATTGACGACATTTTCATGAATGAGTCCAAGATGGTGAGATGTCATAAGAAGTTGGAAAGCAGCTCTTTAGAAACCAGCAAAAGCATTCATCAGCAAACAGCTGACCAATTAAACATTGACCCAATGAATTTTTAAAATAGCACACCTGCTATCCCTCTCAATAAATCATATCTACTAAGACAGCATCTCCAGCACATGTTACCATCACTAAGCATATTAAGGGGACGTTTGTTTAATCTGAATGGCCTCGATAGAGGTTATGTTTAAACTGATCCACAGGTCACACATTAGAGAGTTTGGTGGCAACTCTTATCTTCCTAAAATTGATCTGACTAAATCAGACACATTCCCATGTCTGATTCAGGTGGAAAATTTCAGAGGTCATTTTTTCTTTTTCAGTTTTACCCTCTATGAAAAATGAAACTGACCAAAAAGAAAAAACGAAGAGCATAACACCCAAATGAAAACATATATTCCTAGGGTTAAAATTGCAAAACTATACACTCAGATATTAGATACCAAACAGTTAAAATAATTTGGTATTCAGATTCAAGAGGCATTTGTTTGACTTCAATGGCCACTCAGAAGACAGACATCAGAGTGTTTGGTGGTAGCTCTTAATTTTCTTTTTAAATTTAGTAAGTGGGAAACTTAGAGGTCTCTTTTCCAATTTTATCTCGTATGAAAAATCAAAATTACAAAAAACTCAACATAGTAAGCTTAGAATTAAAATAATAAATGTTATTTTTGACTAGCAATAAATTATATTATTTTTTATTTACAGTTATTAGTTAAATATATGACAATAGAATATTATTTACATTAAATTAATTTTTTATTTATGTAATTGTCTGTTAATTTATCAAATGATATGCTCTTGAAAGTTGAGGAAGCTAAACAACACATACTAGATACTAAACAGTTACAATAATTCACTATTTTGATTCAATGACTGGTTAATTTCAGGTCTAATCCACAAAATCTTAAATACTTAATTTTACCAAACGCCCTTTAAGGACCTTCGAAATACTACAAAATGAGAAGGAAACTTGTTCCATAACCCTCCCACCATCCTTTTAGTTTAAAGCTTGTGAAATGCTCAGAACAAGCACAAAGAAATGAGCTTGCAGACTTCCAAGCCAAAGCATGATCGTTTTCTATGAACATATGTCTTCTAATACCCAAGGATAAACAACAACAACAAAACCAAGTCTCAAGTCCCACTAAGTGAGATTGGCTATACGAATCATTTCTGCCAATTTATGCAATCATGAATCATATCTTTTGAAAAATTCAAGGCTATTAAATCCTTACTATCTCATTCCAAATTATTTTAGGTTTACCCTTATCCCCTTCTACTGCCCCTCATAGTAACTAACTCACTCTTCCTCACTAGCGTACTATGTGGCTTATGTTACAAGTACCCAAACCATCTAAGTCGTCCCTCCCTTATTTTATCTTCTATAGGTGTTACACCTATCTTTCCACAAATATGTTCATTTCTTAATATATCTTCCAATGTTATACCACTCATCCAGCTAAGCATTCTCATCTAGGCAACTTTTACTTTTCGATATTCTGCTATTTTCGTCACCCAACAATCTGATCCATACAGCATTGTTAGTCTTAATACTGTCCTATAAAACTTCCCTTTTAATTTTGAGGGTATTCTACGACATAGTAAAGCATGCCCCTAGGCGCAAGGTGCAATAAGGCGAAGAGGCTTGCGCCTCAAACCAGGTGGGGTGAGGCGACTTGCAAGAGGCGACACTAGGCGAGACGAGGCACAGTGGGGCGACAGGCACAGTGAGTCGTGCCTTGTGAATTTTTAGTCATTTAAAGGAGAGAAATAGCCTCAGCCAGACCCGTAGCCCTCATTCGGCTCAAACGAACAGAGCCCTAGCCCATTTCGGCCCTTCAAAGCCCTTCGTGAGTTCGTCTTGCACATTTGAACCAGCAAGAGCCTACAGGATCCTTTGAACCAGCAGCGTGAGCTCGTCTGCAAGCCTTCAAACCAGCCGAAAGCCTTTGCGACTTCGTCTTCGAGCTTCGAACCAGGATCATGAGTTTGTCTTCAACATTTTGAAGAAGCACGACCCTTCGCGACTTCGTTTCGAACCAACAGGAGCCCTCTCGAGTTCATCTGCCTGCCTTCGAACCTTCGTAAGTCTTCTTCTTCTTCTTGCGTCCTGCTTCTTCTGCTGCTTGCATCCTGCTGCTTGCGTCCTGCTGTCTGCTGCTTCTCTTCTTCTTCTTCTTCTTCTTCTTCTTCCTGCTGCCTGCTTGCTGCCTGCTGCTTCTCTTTTTCTTCTTCTTCTTCTTCTTCTTTATATGCAAGCTTATATATTAAATATTTAGTTTAATTAATGTAAGCTTATAAATTATAACTAATACATAATATTTATTCTTTTTACTGAAATTTAGCTACTGTTTTTTAATTTGTAATATTTAGTTTAATTAATGTAAGTTTATAAATTATAACTAATACATAATATTTATTCTTTTTATTGAAATTTAGCTACTCTTTTTCTTCTTCTTCTTCTTCTTTATATGTAATTATTTATATGTAATTACTAATTAAATATTTAGTTTAATTAATGTAAGTTTATAAATTATAACTAATACATAATATTTATTCTTTTTACTGAAATTTAGCTACTATTTTTTAATTTGTCATACTTAGTTTAATTAACGTAAGTTTATAAATTGAAATTTAGCTACTATTTTTTGATTTGTACTCCTTTCTTTTGATGTTGAACTATGTTGAATTGTTGATGCTTTTGGGCTTTGTCTTGGCAATTTTATTAAATTTCTAATTTTGTTATTGAAAGTTTTGGCATTTTAAATTCTAATATTACTAGATATTCATATGTTCATATATCAATTACCCCAAATAGACATTTTACACCATTTTAATAATTGTGCGCCTCACGAAGGCAAACAACTCGGCTTCAAAGACCCTTTGCGCCTCAGCTCGCCTCGTGCATCTGACTACTATGTTCTACGATCACAGAGTACACTTGAAGTACTTCTCCATTTTACCCAGCCTGCTGTCACTCTATGCATTACATCCTCTTCAATTTCTCCTTCGGCTTGCATAATAAATTTAAGGTATCGAAATCTACCAGTGTTATTTATTTCTTCATCATCAAGTTTAACTTTGTCTCCAATATTTCTCCTACTATTATTGAAATTACATTTCATATATTATGTTTTATTTCTACTTATCCTAAAGCCTCTAAATTCCAAAGCTTCTCTCCATAATTCTAACTTAGCCTCTACCTCGACCCTAATTTCATCAATTAATACAATATCATTGGCAAACAACACACACCATAGAACTTCATTTTGGGAACTCTTAGTCAATTGATCCATCACTAAAGCAATTATATAAGGGTTCAAAGCAAATCCTTGAAGCACACCTATAGTGATTCAAAATTCTCTAATCTCTCCATCTATACTCCTTACACTAGTCATTACTACATCATACATATCCTTAATGACATCAGTATACATACTACATACACCCTATTTTTCTAAAAGCCACCATAGAACTTCCCTAAGTACCCTATCATATACTTTCTCTAAGTCAATAAATAACGTATGCAAGTTCCTCTTCTTTTCCCTAAACTTTTCCATTAATCTTCTTAACAAATAAATAGCTTATGTAGTAGATCTCCCATGCAAAACCAAATTGATTTTTTGAGATCTTTGTTTCTAGCCTTAATCTTTGTTTAACTACCCTTTCTCAAAATTTTATTGTATGACTCATAAGTTTAATTCCACAATAGTTATTACAATTTTAAATATCCCCTTCATTTTTGTATATATGTATTAAAATGTTTTTCCTCCATTCATCTGTCATTTTCTTAATTTTTATAATTTTGTAAAATAAATAAATTAACCATATAATTCCATTATCACCTAAGCATTTCCAAACATCAATTGGGATGTTATCTAGTCCTATAGTTTTTCCATTTTTCATCTTTTTTAGTGCAAACTTAACTTCATTAACTCTAATTTTGCGAATAAATCTCATACTTTTAGTTTTTTCCTCATTTGTCAACTCTAAGTTTAAATCTTCTATTTGGTTTTCATTAAACGGCTTACTAAAGTAACTTCGCCATCTTTCTTTTATCTCTTCTTCCTTAACCAAGACAATATCATCCTCACTTTTTATACATTTTACATTACCTACGTCCTTACTCTTTCTTTCTCTAGCTCTAGCAAGTTTAAATACATCTCCTTCCCCTTCTCTTGTATCTAATCTATCATATAAATTATTATATGATTTATGTTTATACCACATTCTTTTTGTCTTTACGCTTTCTGGACATCTTTATCTTAGCACCAACTTTCTTTGCTACTCAAAAATTTCCCCTTGATTCACCTAAAATCTCTTTTGCTAACTTTTTAATAGAGCTAACCATCCTACTATAAAGAGTATTTGTATTTATCCTATCATCTATAGTCCAATCACTATCTTCGATTATTTTATCTTTAAATTTTATTACATTTCCTCCCTTTAGGTTCCACCACCTAATTCTCTTACACGGATTTATTTTATCCTCTCTTCCATTTTTTAATGCATATATCTAATACTAAAACTCTATGTTGTGTGCTTGAGCTTTCACTTGGAATAAACTTTAATTTTGTCCATTTTTATAGGTTATTAAGTGTTCTTCTCTCTTCTTAAAACAAGTATTCATTGTAATAAAATCATATGACATAGCAAAGTCTAATATCATCTCCCCAGCCTCATTTATCTCCATATCCATATCCTTTACGTATCCTTTCATAACCTTTATTATCTCTTCCAATGTGCCCATTTAGATCTCCTCCTATGAATATTTTCTCTGTCCCTGATATGCCTTGTATAATACTATCCACATCTTCTTAAAATTGTCTCTTAAGATTTTCTACTAAACCTACTTGAAGAGCATAAGCACTAATGATATTTATTATCTTTTGGCCTAAGACCATCTTGATTTTTATAATTTTATCCCCTACTCTATTTACATCTATAATGCTATCTTTGAAGTTTTGGTCTACAATAATTCTTACTCCATTCTTATATTTTTCTTTTCCAGTGTATCAAAGTCTAAATTTTGATTTACCAATTTCTTTAGCTTTCTCCGCCACCCACTAAGTTTCTTAAAGGCAAATTATATTAATTTTTCTTCTAATCAGTGTGTCCACAAATTCAATGCTTTTACCCATAAATGTCCCTATATTCCAACCTAGGCACCAACACAGCACATCGCTTCAGGGCGACAACCTAGCCCACCCTCGCCCTTTTCCGCTACACCTGAGTGGTACAAGTGCAACGCATCGCTCATAGAGGACACCCCAACAAATATTTGGTGAGGATTCATGTCATAATGATCTGACAAATTTTATGCTAGTTGTCAACTGCCTAACACAACCCTCCTCCTTAGCCCGTGCTTAGGATCGGCTATATGTGAAAAGATTAGCACATTAAGTGCATCACAGGTAGAGTTTCTAATACCCAATGATAGCATCAAAAAATTCATGTTCTTAATGCTAATACGTGAAAAGTGAATGTCATTTACACTAACTATTTCATAAAACAATTGGCCAAAGAATAACAAAACAAAAGATTAAGCAGTATGTCAAAAAATTTGACCACCCACAGCTGCTGCTAAGATATTGACGCTTTATTAACGGTCAATATGACTTAGCAGCAGCAGCAGCAACAACAACAAGCCTTAAGTCCCACTAGGTGGGATTATGAGTCTTAGCACCAAATGTGATATTTTTATGAATATATTTTCAAAATGTTGGTTAGAATACATGGTCTATTTTCTAAGATGTCCCCACATACATTATGTGCCAATATGATAAGAATTCAATATTTCACCAACTAATCAATAAAAAGATTTCAAAATTCACTAGAATTTATAACAGTTAATGCCCCCAAAATTGTGCCAAAATGAAATTGATATTCAATTTTGAAAATAGGAACTTCACATAATTGAAGTAGATTTGCACATGCATCAAGCACAGGTAGAGTCAAGGTCTTAAATTTTGATTTTGACTAGCTCAAGAAGTACAATGTCAATGTAATTTTATTTTTTTAAAAAAATAATCAAAATTGACAATAAAGTATGCAATTCTTGTACGAAACTTCAAAAACTATTAATTAGCATAATAATGCAAAATTTAGAACGTTAATAATATAAACCGAATACATCAAGGATAGGTATGTAGCGTACAAGGTGTAATAAATTTAACATAATAGTCATATTAAATATATTCAATTAATATAAATAAAATTCATGAACAGGTCTTAAAAATATTAATAATCAATATTATACAAAAACAGATAATTTAAACATAAATAGTCAATTGTAGCTAATATCTAAGTTCAATTTTTCATATAATTTCAAGTCTGAAAGCCGTTCATAATTTCATATCCTTCTTATAATAATCTTTAGTTTCAATATTCAATAAAAAAAAAAAGATTAATTAAGAGAGAAATTTCAATTCGGTTTTTGAATCTCAAAATAGAATTTCAAGGAAATTTCATTCTACAGGTAAAATTTGGACAAATAATTGAAATTTTTATATTTTCAATATTTTTTAGGTGATTTCTGGAAATTTTGTAAAACAACGATTGATTATGATTTCAATTCCCAAAGGTGGTGGAAAGCATAAAGTTTGACAATGTTGCAGAAATTTAATACAGTAGGTACAGAAGAATTGAGTGAACATCTCATAAAAGATATAAATGCATGGCCCAGTGTCACAAACCCTACTTGTTCAAGGCAATTTTACAATGCTTGCATATGATCATTCATCTTGTGCGAATAGGGTGGGTAAACACAATGTACGTACTAGTGTAGGTTTTAATCTTTGAGCACAATAATGCCTTAGTGAAAATAAAGACTATGACTCCTGGTCACAATGATGTTTACTAGTTATGGAACATAGCAAGCTCTTTGAGGAGGGGTGAGCATTCATCAATCGTTGTAAAACTCACTAGCTATTATAAATGTGCTTAGCCTATCTGCCTCCCTCGCTAAACACATATTGCCTATAGAGGTGTGATCAATGAATTGCATTACTTTCCAATATAAAGTGTGACCCATGCTTACTTTTACATTGCTTATTGATTCCGCTTCAATGTATTTGATGGTTGTGAATTTGATCTTGTGGTGAAACCGTAACTTACTTTCAGCTAACTACTTAAGTTTGTGAGCTAAAACTAGTGCAGCATGGCTCTCCATGTGGTGTGAAGTGTTAGGCCCATGACACCAAGGCTTCCGCTTGCCAAACCCTACCATGACCTAAGTTTGCATAACGAAAGCAAGCCTAAGGCAGGGGGGCGATTTGCATCTCAAGCAAGCGAAAAGGAAGCCTATGCTTTTGTGTCTATGCACCTATATGTGAAACCTAAAGTATTGCAATAGCAAGTAAGCTTAATACTCCAATTTAGAATAATTAGAATGCAGCATTGAACAGGATGGAGAAATTATAATGATTTAATTATTTGGCAATAAAAGAAAAGATAAAAGGGAGAGTGAGCACATAGCAAACTAAAATGCATTATGCTTTATATTTAGGGACATCGACTAAGATTTCCCCACAAATTAGATTCTACCAAAACATTACCACAACCTTCAATAACCACTGATGGAGCAAGGTCATGCCTCATAGCCTCCCCTACAACAAGCCTATCATGCCAAATGGCAACTATCACAGTCAATGCAACGTCACACATGAGGGCCATGATTGTGCATAACCTCAAAGGAGGCCAAGAACAATTGCTACTGCTTTTATGTACCGTGTTAGGATAGCAATGCTAAAAACATGCCGTAAATAGAATCAAACACATATATGACTCAACAACACTTATTCTACCTTTAAAGGGTTGTGATAGTACTAAATGAGAGTTTTTGGAACTAATACCTCCTTTGCTAGTTCCCAGCCAAGTAGGGTTGTGCATATGGAATAAACTGTAGCGAATTTATGCAAACTGATTACTTTGAAATTGAGTTGTGCTAATTAGGGTTTTAAAAGAACTCAAGGTAGAGAAATGGACAAATCTTGAAGACATTTTCAAGAAATTTCATTATTTTCATTTGTTTTTATCTTAGTAACTTCTGAGTAGTAATATGTATAGATCACCTAGAAAATCTTGCAAATGGCACAAAAGTGATCAAACCAGGAAAAAGAAAGGAAAAACATTAATGGAGACTGATCTGGGCTCACTATCTGGGGCGGTCAACCGGGACCCCTAGGCTAGTTGACCAACCATGGCAGAAAGGCTAGGTGGTCAACGGCCTCCCCTGGGCCAACCGAACAATCCAACCTAAGAGCTAGGGTGGCCTGGTACAAGAGATAGATTGACTAACCTTACTTTTCAATAACTCCAACCATCTATTTAGAACTCTAACAGCTAGTGAGAGGGTCAACCAGTCTCTCTCGTGCACTCCTTTTGCAAGATTGTGCAATTTAAGTTTTGAGCTTTAAATTTAATTTTTAGGTACACCAACTTCCCCCCTTTTCCTCACAGGTTGCCTTTGGGTCAACAGGGTTGTGCATATGGAAGAAACCAAACAGAATACCATCCTCTAACAACTTCGGGCAGATTAGATACTCTCAAGACAATCTTATACATTTGTTATTGAATGCCCAACACATGCCCTGCTGCAACATATTGCTAAAGCAACTTACCTTCCACAAGGTTGTGCACCAACAAGCATGTCAGGCCAAACCACCAAAAGGGCATGCCAACAGGTCTCACCCCTAGCATATAATACAGCTGCCTCACATTATTGAAGCCACTCCAAACTAATGATCACATGCTGTGTTCTTAGCCTCGTGCAAACTCACAGATGGCATAAAAACGCCAGAAAATTAATTGATTTACTACCCCACAGAAAGAAAATTAACATAATTATTTATTTTAAAGAAAAAACATGTCCCTGCATTTTTTAATACCAATTCCACTACAAAGCTTCTTAGAGATTTGAATGCTAGGATGGGATATTGAGTGCTAGGGTGAGATACACAGAAACTGATGGCCCTGCAATCAGTTTATTGTTCAGTTCCAAAGAAAGTCTAACCAAGGAATGGAAAATTGAATGTTAGAATTGAAAGAGCAGAAATGGGAATTTCCATAAACAAAAATGAAACATTTTTTTTTCCAACCCCACTCCATCCATCATCAACCATTAAACCAAAGAATTCCCACTAATTCAACAAGCATTCTATTTAACTGAATCATGATTAAACTTGAACCATATTGCTAATTAACACTATAAACAATTCTTCATGACTCATTAAAACACAACTATAGCTGACTTTCCCTCATCCTATCACCAAGCTCATTTCACTCAAATGCAGTATATGTAATTGCATGGGCATGGGGTTCCAAAATATTGTACCACATCACATCATTAACAGTCAATTTATAATTTGTTTCTCCAATTTGATTGCTAAACATCATCATTCAATCACCATTCAAGAGCAAAACAATAAAAATAACTAGTAATTTCTAAATCCAGGGTCAACACATAGTTGGCCACTTGATGTGTGAAGAAAGAAAATATTTGAGAGTTGTTTTTCACTCCCTTCCCCATTGGTTCTGCATCATCAATATTCTCAGAAGTCAGCAAAAGATTGGCATCAGCCAATACCACATGAATCAAGACAAAGTGTAGGTTAATTCTAATTTTCCAACTTTTTTTAACTTGTTCCTCATACTTTCATTTCCAAACTAGGAAAAAAAAATTGCGAAATCCTTGACAACCGAAAGAACACTTGTGACGCTTCTATTTCATGGTATATTTTTTAAAATTATATTATGTTCTTTATCATATCAAGTGTTAGGAATTTGTTAGAGATATCTTTCTTTCTTCCTTTGAAAGATACAGGATTGGAAACTCTTAAAAATTTCAACAGGGATTTTTTTTTATTTAAAGCAATATACTAGTCATAACAGCAGCAACAAAGACTGATTTAGGCATCAATGCATCATAAATTGAATATTTATCATTTCAAAAGCAAGGAATGTTTGTGCATACATGTCCAAAACAATGTTAGACTTGTAAATGGGCTTTTAGTCAAAATAGATGGCCCATGATTAATCACAAATTAGGACTTTAGGATTGATATCCCCAGCCCTCTCTAAAGGAAGATAGTAATTTGTTTTTTTTTCATTTACTTCATCCAAATATATAGTTTTATGCATTAATTTTGACAAGAGTATACTGTCTGCAAGCAGCAAATTTATAGCTATGGCACCTACTCAAACAAAGTGCTCATAAGAGGCTTAGAAGTTATTTCTACATGTGGCTTTGGGGCATTCAACCTGATTCAACATAAAAGGATAGAATTAACCACTTGAATCCAAATGGAGAGCATTAGAACATACCCAACGCACTGGAAAGTTTATCTCCTGCCCCCTGAAATAAAAGAGTTTCCAAATTCAGTAAAGGTAAAAGGAATTTAATTTCCAACATCTATCGTATATGCTACCAGTAACTGTCAAGGAAGAAACTACCTGTGAATAGATTCTCCGGGCTGCTTCCAACTGAGACATCTCTGCATCATATGTATTGACTAATTCCAAAACCTCTGGAGTACTGACAAACCGCACAAATCTGAAAACAAACATCCAACTGAATCAGAAACTAAACAATGACCACCTCATTGAAAAAACAACAATGTGTGATCTCTAATAATGTTTCACAAGGAAATGTGCATGACCTCTCAAGAGTTCCTTTTGTGAACCACACTTCGGCATTTTTACGCTTCTCTACCTCAAGCTTAATTGACTGCACTGCCAGTGCAAACTGTTCTTCTGCAACCTTTAAATGAGTCACAAATGGCTTTACTAGTCCTGATGCAAGCTTCTCAGTATTTCCATTACTAGAAACGAACAATTCACACCTAAAAAGAAGGAAATGCTGTGAATAACAGAAAATGGATAAAGGAAAATGAGCAGTACAATAATTATACACACACAAATCAAATGATACACTCACCGCGATCGCTTTGGTGACAGTTGGAATACAGCATAGTCCAAAAGCGTGTCAGATTTCATTTTTGTTGAATTATATTTACAATATCACTTCCCTGACTTCTTTCATATAATTGGGTGTGCTTATCAGCACTTAATATTCAAGATCCTTTGATTTAAGGAAGACCAGAAACCATCAAAACATAAACCAACAAAACTTCAAAGCCACAATGCAGATTCTGCATAGAGAAAATAAATGAATAAATAAACAAATCACCACTATTTCAGGAAAAATAAAAACAATGAAACAGGATTACTCATGGACATGAATTGCAAAGGATACTGAACGCAAAGATGAGAAAGAGCAGTCGCTGATACAAAAATAAACAACAGAATCTGTAATTTATTAATTCACATTTCCATTAATATGTATAACCACACAGTCGATTGCACCAAGTATATGTTTAGTAACCAGAACTTTAAACCCACCAAGTTCGACTTTAAAGCCAATCAAAATTACTCCCCAGATCTCAATTCTAAACCCCAGCATGAAATAAACTTCTCCACCAAAATAAGCACACGTGCCTTAGATTCAAAAACCAAAACTCTCTCAGATCTGATTGCATACAAAATCAATTGAAATGCAAAATCAAACAAAGCCCAGGATAGAGAAGTAGAGAACCAGAGAAAGGAACAGACTTCGAACTGTAGCAGCGAGCAAGTACACTAAAATCAAACTAAGCCCAGGAAAATCCGAAGTAGGTATTCAAGGGCAATGACGAAAAGTACTGAAAATGGGCAAATCACGAAACCGGAGTGATTCAAAAACCCTAGGGACTATCGGGCACGAAATTGGGACGAATGCGAGGGGGATCGTAGGAACGGAAACGTACCTTGAGGTGCGAAAGCGAGAGATCTTGGATTGCAGAAATGGATCGTCCGAAATCGGGTCATTTGGGGACCAACATTTCACCCTTACCACTCTTTTTTATTCGTTTCTTCCTCCGTGTGCGTCTCTCAGCGCCTCTGAGATGATAGCTTTCGAGATTTTCCCCTCTTTTCTTGATTATCTTTAAAAAAATTTTCCCCTGTTCTACGAAAACCCTACAATGTGCTCTTCGCTTTACTCCTCCATCAAATGATACTCTCTCTCTCTCTGTCTCTCTCTCTACACTCCCTCTTCCTTTCTATCTCCTGCTTGCGACTGTCTCTCTCTACTCTCTCTCTCTACTGTACCTCCAAGAGAGAGAGAGACGGGAGAGTTGGGGGCGGAGAGTGGTGTGTGCTTCAGACAAATTTTTTGATTTAAATCAAAACTGGAACGAAAGACAATGACCCAGTGGAAATGATCGTTCTGGAAATGACGAGAATGCCCTTAGGAGGACTTCAGTGGAATTACCATAATACCCATGTGCCCTTTAACCTGCAATTGTAAGTTACCATATTCTTCCCTTTCTTCCTATGTAAGGTTGGGAGCAAAGGACAAACTTTGTATTGTTGTTTTGATTTGGTGTCAACTGCAAGTCACCATTTTTCTATGGAAAACAAGACAATAGTAAGAGCCATGTAACTTTTTCTCCTACCCATTTACCCTTGGTGAAAAAAACTAAATAAGAGACCATTTGAATTGGGATCTTGTCCAACCTCGAATGAGCATAATGGCAGTAGTACATAGATAGAATTTTATTTATGGTTAAGTTTTTAGATCGAAAGTGTAAATTGGGTACTAATTTTTTTATATTATTTAACATTTCAATCGTATTAATTTATGATCATTTGTTATTATTTTTTTAATTCGAAAAGTTAAAATGAGAAAATTCGATGACTTATTTAGTTGTGTAAATAATCTAGAAACTCTTTTATTTTTGGTATTTTTTTTTTGGACTTCAATACAAGGTAGATGAAAGAGGCATTTGTTTGATCTGAATGACATTTGAAGAAAGTTTTTGTCTGCATTAATTTTCTAAATAAGTGAAACGGATAGACATTAGAGCATTTGATGACTGTTCTGAATTTTCTTAAAATTTCTCAGGTAGAATCCATTTCTAATTCAAATTAGAGATCTTTTCTTTTTCGATTGTGTCCCTTATGAAAAAAATGAAAATGATAAAAATCTCAATATCAAATTGACAAATTAAAATAATAAATTTTAAGTTTATAAAATAATGAAATATATTGTTTTTATTTTAATGATTTATTAAATATATGATAAAAAAGTATTATTTATGTTGAATTAAAAAAATAGTTTATGTAATTATTCGTTAATTTTATCAAATATTTATACTCTTAACCCTTGAGAAGGTTAAAATTGAAAAACACATATTCCAATATTAGATAGCAAATAGTTAAAATAATTCAGATTTTAGATTCAATGATCCATTCAAGCTCAATTCATAACAGTTCATAAAAATATATTTGAATTCTATGTTCAGCACTCAAAGCCTAATTTTCCCAAATGCCCCCAAGGATATTTAAGATTAAAAGATTTGTTGGTTCATGGTAATTTGTAGTAAATTTTCATCTTCGATACCTAGTAAGCTAATATATCCTCTCTTACCTTTCTTTTAATAAAATAATATTTTTTTACACAACCAAACATGCCCTAATACTGCGTTAAGAGGGTTGAAAATTAGTTATTATAAGCCGATATGGAGCTACTAGCGTAGGTGGGTAGGCAAACAAATTTTAAAAAGAATAACATAAAGTGATGAATATGGATATTTCAAAATTTGGTTGGGTGTGCAGCTAACAAAACGTCTAAAATTAAACTACCTTACTAATATGTAATACGAAGCATATTCAAATTAACGTGCATTTTTTGTACTTCATGTCAAAAGTGAATAATGTGATAATGATTCTTTAATATATATAAATTGTCGTTGACGCAATATCAATCAACTTTTAGTACAAAAAATATAATATTTATACTCCTTATTTGCACAAAAAAGTACTCTGATGTTGAAGAACTTAATTGATTTATTGACTCATAAAACTTAGGGTTCAACTAAAAAAATTTGTTCCATTTTAATCATTTCAAATTTTTTACCTCTTTCATTAAAAAAGTTTGTATGGATAATTGACTACGTAAAATTTCACCTTTCTCTGTGAAGAAAATGAAATCTTGCTCTTTGCTTAAATGCCTAAATTTAGAAGAGATAGATACATAAAAATATCCCTAATAATTATCGGCAAGCGACAATTAATTTCTTAGGTCCTAAATTGGGACCATAAACCAATAGTAAGATTTCATATAGCCCACCTACAATACTAACCTATGAACTATATTAGGTTATCAATGTCAAAACAACAATAACTATAACATTTGAACATTAACCTTCAAATAAATAAAAAGGCATGTGGGGTATACAAAAGTAATACTTTAAATAAAAAAAAGTAGTTTAGAAATATAAAGATGGTTGTGTCTGTCATTTTGTGCTTGATACATGCCTACAAAGTTAAATAGTAAGGTAACCCTAAAATCAAAAAAGCCAACACTTACGAAAACAAAGCAAAATAAAATGGAACATCCCAAACTTACAAAAACATATTAAGGGGATGTTTAGTATCATGCTCAAAAATTAGAGAAACGAGAGTTAAAAATCAAAAATAAAAACTAAAACTCAGAAACTAACAGTCTATTTAATTAATATTTATAAAATTAAAAAAAAAATTAAAAACTTAATTAAATTTCGTCTTCAAATCAAATAATATAATAAAAATTATGATTAAAATAATAAAATTGCAAATCATGTACATTAAAAATACTATAATAAAAATAATAATCATAATAATTATTTTACTTAACTATTATACTTTCAAATTTTATTAGACATGACAATTGAAAAATAGTAAAAAAAATATTTTATAATTGACTTTATTATTTTCTTAAAATTTAATTATATTTTTATTTCAATTGTATTTAAATTCATATGATCATTTTGTATTTAATTTTAATTTAAAGCTGCATAACATGAATAATTTAATCTAAAATAACTATTTATGAAATAGTTGATCATTAAAACAACTAAAAATCACAAATTTTGATTTTCAATTGTTTACAAATGGTTAAAAAAAATGACAATAGAAACAGAAAATTGACAATATAAATCTATTTGTTCGTTGTAAAAAAAAAATAACAAAGATATCAAATAGATTTTGAATTCTTTAAAATGATGATATACCTTTTTTTTTCCTCATATTAAAATTATTTAAAAAAAAAAAAAAGAGAACTACAAGAGCTATGGGGGTAGGAGGAAGCCAACCCAACCACTTTATTGGGGAACTGATAATGAAAACGACCAATGGGGGAGGGCTCTTTTGGACAGGGGCATTAGTGTCCAGTGGATTGGTGGCAGAGCACTTGATTGGCTGGACCACTCTGCATGTGGAGGTGGTTTTGGTAATTTAGGCTTATGCTTGGGGCCTGGTCAACCGACGACATTAGCTTTGGGTTAGCTTCTTAAGACGATTATTCTGAAATCTGAAATTTTAACGGTTCTTTTACGATAAAAAGTCTGAAAACGAGGTGTGATAGGTCCACACATCGTGCGGTTCAAGCTGCCCCCATTATATTTTTCTTTTGTAAATTGTGCGAAAAGTGAATTTACCATTATACCCCTCAAACAGCTATTTTACACACTTTAAAAAAAAATTGGGATGCAAATAGAAAGAAATGCGATCCACGAGTCATAAAATATATTAAATTATAATTTATTTATTTCAATGAGAGGTTCAATTAACAACATAATGATTTTACGGATATATTTTGAGCAAAATATGCAAGAAAATTTTATTTAGATTTTTTTAATAAAAATTATAGATTTGTGTATAATTAAACATATTTAAATTTAAATTTATAATTTTAGTTTATAATTTTATTTAGATTTTGATCTTGGACAATTTAATGTTTTTTTTTTTTTTGCAGTTTTTGGAGGAATGGCATTTAAAATAAATTTTGAGATATTTTCCTAAATTTCATGGCAAGATAATTTTGTATTAATTTACTCAATTATTAATTAATAAAAATTCATTTAGTAAGAAAAAAAAATGACATGGATTATGTAGGCTTTTGTTTGAAATATGAAATGTGTTAGTGAAAAATAATAAGAAAGCCAGATTTTAATTTTCTATTGTATTTTCTTTTTGTGTCAACTTGACGTAAAAACATAAATCAAAATTAATAAAATAAATTAACGACATGTAAAACGTTCATTAATTTGTTATGTGTTTTGTTTCATACCAAAAAAAATGAATTAAAAAATTTATAAGAACTAACCAAATGTTATTATACGAATAAATTAATAAATAATATAAATTAAGATACTTTATTTGGCTCTTATGAATATATATATATATATATATATATATATATATATATATCACAGCTGGCACATGAATTAATTAGATGTTTTGTCTAGAAGTAATCCTAAATCGGCCATAAATTTTTTTTTTTACATTCACAATCTCATGCGTTTTAAAAGATAAGCTACTCGATGATGGCAAGACTATAAAAAAGTATTTAAAAATTGAATCAAATCAATAATTCAAGTCCTGAAACTCTAGTTGACTATTTTCTAAAATTTTATTTCAATTAACCCTCTATGTTTTTTGGTTATTGTTTTGGTCTTGGATTTTAATCTTCATGAAACAATCATTACCCATACCAAAAATATATATACATATTAAATTTATAATGTACATATGTAGATATGGTTATAAATAATATAAAATGTGTTCCAAAATAACAAAAAATAGTACACATGATTAATTTTAAGTGCAATATTGCAAGAATCAATTCGAATTAAATAACTAAAAATTGATCTGTGACTTACTTAATAAGTTTAGTTCAATTTTAGTTCACAAAAATGCATAATATTTTTTAGTATTTACAGTTCAATTTACTTTTTGTTGAACACCTTTAATATTTTTTATTGCATCGGGTTCCTCTCATTCCTATCACCACCAGCAAACACTCACCTTCAAGGCACACGACCTAGCAGGACCAACAAGAGAGACTAATCTCACACCTGCACGCACGGCACCCTCCACACATACAGGAGTAAATCGGGAATGTGCACTCGGAATGGTAGGGTTCGAACTCTCAACCTCTCTGTCAAGCAGCGTGCGAGAATCCATTCTTACCACCCGTACTTATGCCTAGAGGCTTGTTGAATACCTTTAATTGATAGTATAACAAGCACAAGTACTTATTTTTAATAAATTATTTAGGAATTATTAAGTCAAATTTGCCTCTTCATATAAACTTATAGAGAGAAAAATTTACGTTTAACATTTTTTTTACGATATTTTTAAATTATTGTTTTTATAATAATATTTTAATAATAAAATCGTAACATATGTATATGTACAACACTTTAAAAAAAATTAAAATTATTAAATTCATCATGTGTTGCATAAGTTTTCCCTCTACTAGTTTTTCTTAATTACCAAATAAGAAAAAAAATATACTTCTTGTTATCTTTTTTTTTACTATGTTTTCAAATTCCAAATAGGACTCTATATTTATTGTTTTTAGACTTATTTTATTATTTGTAGACACACTCTTTACGAGTTTTTTTACAAAAATATTAAGAAAAAAAACACAAATGTGTACTAATGGGGCAAAAATTACAAAATTCTGCTCAATCGACTTTTGAAAAGTCGATTTGATATTTAAAAAATAAATAAATAACTTGCACAGACACGGAAAGCAAAAAAAAAAAAAAAAAGGGAAAGAAAGTCAGTTCTTTACGTTAGCATCAAAAGACTTGACATTACGAAAAGAGCACAAAAAAAAAAAACATTAAATAATCAAACCGGCTTTCCAAAATTTGATTTGATCTTGACACGACTCTCCACACTCTTTACAATAAAATAAAACAAAATAATTATAAAAGTGCCTGTTTTGTATCAACAACTAAGGTGAAATAAATGTCAAAACTAATTCTTGACAATTATTTGATAATAATATAATTTCAAAAAAAAAATCAGAACGACAAGAAAATCTCTTATATTTATTTTTCCTAAACCGCAAAAAAATAGACTTATAAAGAAGAGTCTCTGTGCATAAGATCCCAAATCCGTAAATAATGAAATATTATGTCAATAATTAAGCTCACACAAATAAAAGATATATTGTTGACCCTAACAATATGAGTTGTACATCTCTTTAGTAGATCTAAATATTAATAAATGCTATAAAATAATACAGGAATAAATAAACGTGGATAATCAGAAAGTAATGAGTACAAGTAAAATAAAATAAAAATAAATAATAATAAAAAGTTAGACCGAATTTACGTGGTTTAATTTATATCTACTCCACGGACGGATAAGATCTGAAATCCACTATTTTAAGAGGAATTACAAATTTTACCTGACTTTTGTACAAATAACTCACCTTCTTATCTTACAAAAGATCTCATTTATCTCTTTTCTCTCCAGCTTCTTTCTTCTCTATTTTTTGTACGCTCAATATTCTGCACTCTACACTCTATATTTTGTACTCTGCACTCTTCATTTTTCATCTCCTCATCTTAATCAAGTGTCCCCTTTATATAGTTGTGGGAGGAGCAAGTGGGTTTGTCTGATAATAATAATGGATTCACGTGCATGGGAAATATGAGGGGGATGGGGCAAGTATATGGGTGGTGACATCCACCATTCATTTCATAACACTTTCCCTTAGATGTCACTCATATATTAACTTATCTAACTAAGATCTTTAAGATGTCTCATTGAAATATTTTTTTCTAAATATATTTTTTAAAGGCTATGGTATCATAGCAAGGCCTCCATTAGGACCACTCTCATAGCAAACTATCCCCCAACCCTCTCAACTCTCCTCCTACTCCTACCTCAAGAAACCCTCACCCAACCCTGAGCTATTAAAATTTGGGAAAAATCCTCTCGTTGAAGGATTTGAACCCCTATCTTTCCAATGAGGAGTCAGGATGTGAACCAATGGCCAAGAGTGATACTTGTTTCTTAGGTTACATTAGTTTCTTTGCTTTCTTAGTGTAGCGACCTCAATTTTCTTAACATAAAATGTAACATAATAAATGGAAAAGTCAACCTAAATCCATGGGTAACCGGGACACCTGTCAATCACAGCGGAAACCTAGGCAGCAGCAATCATAAAAATTTAAATCATCAAACCATCAAGCATAATACTAGAGTTTACTACAACATCATAATACTGTATTTATATACATCCTCCAAAATAACAAAATAACTCTAAGATCAAACACAACATACTCCTGATCCTAATACAAAATCTTACCCTCCTAACGGGGTACCCTCCTAACGAGGTAATATTGCTGACTCAACGGCGGCCACAGCCCGCCGGTCACTCAGGGTTTCCTGAAAAATTAATTAATGTTAGGGGTGAGACACATATCAGAAAGGGAAAATAAACTAAATACAATTGTGTGTCAATATGAACATTTAATGCATTTATACATATACAGTACATTTCATATTTCTGTAAATATTCATCATCTCATACTAAATTCTCATATACTTTCATATTTATTAATAAATCATAACGTACATAGAACATATGTTATAACTGTAATACTGAAAATATACCCAGGATGAATAGCTAGCTAATGTCATGTATTATCCCCCATAACTGGCTGTGCAACCCTAAAGCGGGACCCGACAATGGCTGACCGACCACCATTGAATCAAATATGTTTGTAAGTACGATGAACTCGCCACACTCTGGTCTGGACTGCCAGGTGGACGTCCACACTCTATTGAAAGCCACATTGACTATTCATCTCCCAACCCCTCGTGGGGTGGTTAACACTAATCTGAACATAGATGTCTGATCTGTATAGCTACGGTACCAAAATCCTGAACTAAACTAAACTAACATCGGGGTTCTGATAACATATAGTACCTGATAATAGAGCATCTTTCATAATTTCATAAATACGGCCTCGTGCCAATCATACATAAATACGTCATTCTGAAAAATAGTCATTTTATCATGCATTTATCAAAATCATATTGTATTGTATACTTCCATAATTTTTCAAATCATACTGCATTCATATCATTATCATTTCATAATATTTCTCTACGTAAAATAATATTCATGCCACACATTTGCTGTATAAGACTATACATTGTATTCTGAAAATCATGATTTCTGGCATCTCATACATATATACACGTTTCAACATAATAATAGTATTTTTCCCAAACATATATTAATTCCATAATATTCAAACATCTACGTATTTTCAGAAAATCAATTTGCTCCTAAATAATAATAATGTGTGTGAAAAATAACTGCTTTAGTTTATTCCCTTACCTGGCTACTGAGAAAGCCCCTAAAATATCCTAACCTAACCCCCTGTAGGATCTCCTGATCAATACACTAAAACTAAAAACTCTCAGTATTAAATTTCAATATTTCTACGTGTACATCACTTCTTATATCCGTCGTAAGACCAAATTTAGCTTTAAAAGTCTTACCTCAATTTTGGGATGAATTCCAACTTGCTTTCATCAACGATCCGCTTCGGTAGATTTAGAGAGAACTTCCCCAGGAACGTCGCGGTGACTTCGGATTGTTCATCCGGCGTAGAACTGACCCAAAATTGATGAGAGAGAGCACCGAAGAGAAGAGAGAGAGGAGAGAGTTTGCTTAAAGATTAAGTTAAAAAATTCGAATTTTTCATATCTATAGAATTGGATTCGTCAACGAGCCACATCATTTTTCGACGAATCCTTCAATAAGTTCATCGATGAAATTCAGTCCTCGTCAACAAAATTTAGTCGGTTCAAACTCTCTCGGTATTTTTTCGTCGACGAAATTCAGTCCTCGTCTACGAATTCTCTTAAACCCTCGTCGACGAATCTCCTGTATTCATCAACGAAGCCCTGATGATTTTCCCTCAGTTTTTCCTTCCAAAATGTAATGTCGTCGACGAACGCTAAGTGTTCGTCAACGAAGTCGACTTCTTCCTTCTATTACTGTTTCCATTTCCCTTCCTCTTTATTATTTAAATCCCATTATTATTCGGGTTGTCACATTCTCCCCTCCTTATAAAAATTTCACCTTCGAAATTTACAATTTACATAATTTATCATCCCTTAGGTAAAATGGTCTACTTACTTTATTACTTACCCTTACTTATGGCGGAGGAATACCGTGGTTACAACTCAAGTTCTAGAAGATTACACATACCAAAATACCTTGTACTACTAAACATTACATGTACCTGCAAAAGAAAACTATATATTTACTCATATTTTATAATTACATCTAAACTTCCTGAAATAATTGTGGATATTTCTGTCTGATCTACTCCTCGAGCTCCCAAGAAGCCTCTTCTATTGCATGATTCCTCCATAGAACTTTTACTAGAGGAATCTTCTTACTACGTAGTTCCTGTTCTCTTCTATCCAGAATCTGTACTGGTATCTCCTTATAGACTAGTGAGTCACTGAGTTCTAACTCACTATAGCTGATAATATGAGAAGGGTCTGGGATGTATTTCCTCAACATAAAAACGTGGAATACGCTGTGTATTCTGGATAATGAAGGCGGGAAAGCTAACCTATAGGCTACCGGCCCCACTTTCTCTAAAATCTCAAATGGACCGATAAACTTAGGGCTAAGCTTACCCTTCCTACCAAACCTCATAACTCCTTTTAACGAAGCTATCTTCAAAAATACGTGATCACCCACATCAAACTCCAAATTCCTACAGCGATTGTCAGCATAGCTCTTTTGTCGGCTCTGAGCTGCATTGATTCTTTCCCTGATGAGTCGTACCTTATCGTACGCCTGTTGTACCAGCTCTGGTCCCACAACTCGCTGTACACCTATCTCGTCCCAATATAAAGGAGATCAACATCTCCTACCGTACAGTGCCTCAAATGGTGTCATGCCAATATTGGACTAATAACTGTTATTATACGCGAACTCCACTAGTGGCGTGAACTGAGTCCAACTACCCCCGATGTCTGAAACATATGCTCGGAGCATATCTTCTAATGTCTGTATCGTCCTCTCAGTTTGTCCGTCTGACTGAGGATGGAATGTCGTACTGAACGATAACTGAGACTTTAGAGCCTCCTGCAAGCTCCTCCAAAATCGTGACGTGAATTATGGGTCTTGATCTGATACAATAGACACAGGTACCCCATGAGAACAAACTATCTCTTGAACGTAAATCTCTGCCAATCGGTTGAGGGAATAGCTAATCTTGATAGGGAGAAAATGGGCAGACTTGGTCAATTGATCTACTATCACCCAGATCGCATTCTGACCATGCGATGTCGACGGCAGCCCTGAAACAAAGTCCATGGATATATGATCCCACTTCCACTCTGGGATAAATAGTGACTGCAACTGGCTCGCTGGTCTCTGGTGCTTAGCTTTTACCTACCGGCACATCAAGCACTGGGCTACATAGTCGGCAATCTCCCTCTTAATTCCACTCCACCAGTAAAACTCTCGCAGATCCCTATTGTAGTGACCTGAATAATAGCATGTTAATAATAATAAGAGGGAGAGAAAATAGATATTGAAACAGAAGAAGTTCGTTGACGACATTGCATTTTGGAGATAATATTAAATAATAAAAAATACAAGAAATTGCCAAAGCTTCGTCGACGAACACAGGGTTTCATTGATGAAGGCCTTCAAAATTTCGTCGACGAACACAGGGCTTCATCGACGAGAAAGTACCGAGAGGGATTTTGGGATAGTCTGAATTTCGTCGATGAATTTAATGAAGAACTCGTCAACGAGGTGACGTGTCTCGTCGATGAGCTGGGCTGTATAAATAGTGGAAAGACGGGATTTTTATTCATTCTCTCGCCGCTCTCTCTCTCTTACGACTCTCTCTCCCTTCTCTCTTCATTTTCGGCCCCACCAGTCGCCGGATCGACGATCAGAAGCTACCACGACGCTCCTGGCGGAGTTCTCTACGCATCTACCGAAGCGGATCGTCGGGAAATTAGAGTTGGAAATCATCCCAAATTCAGGGTAAGACCTTTTAGTCTCCTTTTGGCCTTGTGATAGTTATATGAAATGATACAGGCAAAAAAATATTGATGTTTAGTTCTGGAAAATATTGGTTTCAGGGTGTTTTGTAGGAGGCCCTGAGGGTATCGGGTTAGAGTATAGTAGGGGCTTTTCAGAGATAAGGTAAGGGAAATATGCTATGCTAGGAAAGTTCTGAATATTATGCAGTTTATTTATTTACGAAAATTATGTATTTTAGTATGGTGTGGCTTATGATTATGTATATGGTACGGGGATATGTTTATGAATTTTGTTTCATGATTTTACGAATTTCAGTATTATGATTATACGCATTTCAGTACCATAATTATATGAATTCCAATACCATGATTTTACGATATTTCAGTACCTTGATCTTATGAATTTTAGTACCATGATAACACAAATTCCAGTATTACGAATATGCAGTTCCATGTTATGATTATTCAGATTTCAGTACGTTATACAGTATCATGGTTATTTCAGTACTTCAGAATCATGGTAAATTATATAGACATGTATATAGAAATATATTATACGATATCAGACCCTGTTAGACTTGCAGCTACAGAGCACGGTACCGTTGCTATAGATACTATGTTACTTTATGAGTGCAACCACCTATTCAGATACAGGTGGTACGGTCGACCACCTAGGCCCTAGAAGAGGTTAGGCTCCCCATCCAGATATGGGTTGAGGAGGGCAGGTCGATTGACGGAGTTCAGTGATTTATTCCTGATTGGCTAACCAGGGTAAATCCAGCCTACAGGCCTCACAACCTCATCATGAGGGGCATGTTATGACACAGATAGCCACAACGAACAGTTTCAGTTTCTATTACTTACTCATTGATTTACGAAAACAGGGATCCTACTACCTACACTAGAAGTATTTTAAATTATAACCATAATACTGATATGTTAAACAATAGGGAAAAGGGGTGTTGTGCTTTATTATTTATACGGTAATTTTGTACTCAGTTATTCATGTTTATATGAAACATATTTCATGATATATAGTAGCTCATTTGCCACACACTAGTAATAGCATATTTTCTCTTACTGAGCGTTGGCTCATCCCAGTGTTGATATATTTTTCAGGTGATCCAGGTAGGCGAGGAGATCAGACTCGCAAATAGAAGGGCTTCAGTAGTGCCTGACAGAGAGTGAGTATCGTTTTTGGGGAGCATTTTTGCATTACCCTAGCTAGTTGAGGGCAATTTTGGGAATTTAGTAACACATGTATATATTCTTTTGGGAAACATGATAGCACTCTGGTATTGTACAGTGTGGTATATCACTATGTATGGAATTGTTTGTTTGTATTATGATTCTCGCTGCTTAGGATAATGTTATGGTATCAGAGTATGATAATTATTACAGTGGAAAAAAAATCAATTAATTAAGCAGGTCGTTACACCTATACATTTTCGTACTGCTGGGATGAACTGTATACAAAGATCTGTGAGCCTCATCTAAAATAGTCCTCTTAATATCAGCATCAGTAGGAACACACAGTCTGGAACGGAACTGCAAAGCTCCGTCATCTGAAATACAGAATTCATCTCCCTGAGCACTCTACACTTTGTCCATTACCTCTACCAATTCTAGATCCTCCTTCTGAGCAGCTTTAATTCTTTCCTATAGCATAAGTTGTACCACTAGGCTGACGATACATACTGGAGTATTACTCTTTATCAATTCAATGTCGATTCTCTCCAGATCCATTATGATCGGATGCTGGATCTCCATAGTTGCCAACACAGATACCCCCTCTTCCTGCTCAATGCATCAGCTACCACGTTTGCTTTCCGTAGGTGGTAACTGATAGTACAGTAAAAATCTTTAATCAACTCTAACCACCTTCTCTATCTCATATTCAATTCCTTCTGGGTGAAGAAATATTTTAAACTCTTGTGGTCTCGAAAATCTCAAAAATCTCACACTACTCACCGTATAGATAATACCTCTAAATTTTTAATGCATGTACCACTGCAGCCAACTCAAGATCATGGGTAGGGTAGTTCTTTTCATATTCTTTTAACTGTCTAGACGCATACACCACTACCCTGTCATGCTGCATCAACTCACAGCCAAGTCCCTTTAAGGACACATCACTGTAAATATTGTACCCTTCACCCCTAGATGGGATGATCAGTACTAGCGTTGTGACTAGCCTTTGCTTCAGTTCCTGAAAACTCTGTTCACAGTTGTCGTCCCATTCAAATCTAGCATTCTTTTTCATCAGTCATGTTAAAGGCCCTGACAAAGCTGAGAACCCTTCGACAAAACGACGATAATAACCGGCTAACCCCAAGAAACTCCTAATCTCCTGAACGTTTCTTGGTCTAGCCCAGTTTACTACCGCCTCAATCTTACTGGGATCTACAGAAATTTCGTCTCCTAAGATAACATGCCCCAAAAATACAATTTTCTCAAGCCAAAAGTCACATTTGCTGAACTTTGCATACAACCTTTTCTCCTTAAGCATCTGCAAGACCTGCCTCAAATGTATCTCATGCTCCTTATAGCTCCTCGAATAGACTAGTACATCATCAATAAAAACAACAACAAACCAATCTAGGTATTGGTGGAAGACTTTATTCATCAAGTTCATAAATACCGCAAGAGCATTTGTTAGACCAAATAACATAACAAGAAACTCGTAATGCCTATACCTAGTCCTGAAAGCCGTCTTTGATACATCGTCCGCTCTTACCTTTACCTGATGATAGCCTGACCTGAGATTAATCTTGGAATACAACCGTGTACCCTGGAGCTAGCAAAACAAATCATCGATACGGGGTAGAGGATACCTATTCTTGATTGTTACTTTATTAATTTCTCTATAATCTGTGCACATCCTCATAGACCCGTCCTTCTTCTTCACAAATAGCACTGGAGCTCCCCACGGCGATACACTAGGTCGTATAAAGCCCTTATCAAGCAAATCCTGCAACTGGTCTTTCAATTCTGTCAACTCTGCCGACGCCATTCTATACGGTGTTTTAGAAATCGGCACTGTTCCTAGAAGTAGATCGATAGGAAAATCTACTTCACGATCAAGCGGAAAACCTAGTAATTCATCTGAAAACACATCTGTAAATTCTTTCACTACAGGCGTATTAATAAGTTTTAATTCATTTTCTGACTTTTCCTTCACAAAAGCCATGAATCCCAAACAGCCATTCTGGAGCAGTCTTCTTTCCTGAACAAGCTGAGATCATCTGAGATACAGATTGCACTCGCGACCCTATAAATCTAAATTCTGGTTTCCTTGGAGGTCTGAATATCACGTCTCTAGCACGATAGTCTATAATAGCATAACTAGTTGCTAGCAAATCCATGCCAAAGATAATGTCAAACCCGTGTATATCCAGCACCACCAAATCAGCGGATAAAATTCTTTCCTGAACATCAACTGGATAACCACGAAGCATTCTACTACATCTTACTGTTGACCCGGTCGGTGTCGCCACTAATAACCCGATATCTAATGATTGCATTTCCACTCCACATAATTTACCACACCCCAATGACGCAAACGAGTGTGTGGCACCAGAATAAAAAAGTGTAATAACTTTAAATGAAAACATATTAATAGTACCTGTCACCACGTCACCGGCTGCCTTAGCATCACCCTGCGTCAAAGTGAAAGCCTTGGCTGGGGTCATATTCCCCTGTTGGCCTCCACATGGCGCCTGGTAACCTCCTCGATCAGGTTTAGGGGCAGGAGCAGCACCAAACTGCGTCGGACACTCTTTCATCATATGTCCTGGCTCCCCGCACCTGTAGCAGACACCTCGCCCGACACGAAACTCCCCTAGGTGTCTCTTCCCACACGATGAGCAAGCTGGAAATGGTTGCACACCCTATAAACCGCAATTCTCGGTCCCCTATCTCTGGTTTCTATAATAACCACCTCTCTTCCATGAACCACGTCCAACCCCCTGCTGGGAATCAGAAGGTATGGATCTTTTCTTCTGCCTCTACTCCTCAACCTCCAATCGCTCATCAATTTCTGCTATAGTGGCTCTATCAACTAGCTCGGCAAAATCCTGAACTTCAGAATCGATACCTGCTTGTATATTTCTCTCCTCAGGCCTCTTTCAAACTGTCATACCTTCTTTACCTCATCTGGAATGATGTACGGGGCGAAGCGAGATAGCTCGATGAACCTCGCCGCGTACTACTGTACTAACAGCTGTCCTGGCTTCAGATTCAGGAACTCCTCAATCTCAGCCTCCCTAGAAGAGGCTAGAAAATACCTGTCAAATAATATTTCTTTAAATCGTTCCCATGTCAACTCCACAGGTATAGTCCTCTGCTGCTCTAAAAGCCTCACTGTTGACCGCCATCTCTCGGCCTCCCTAGTCAGTCTATAGGTGGCAAACAGCACCTTCGGCTCCTCTGAAACACTACAACACTGCAAATATTTTCTCTATCTCCTGCACCCAGTTTTCAGTAACTGCAGGATCTGTCCCTCCTGAGAAAGCCGAAGGACTCATCTTAATAAACTTTTCAATTGAACTACCATAGCCTACCGATGGACCACCCGATTCCCTTGAACTCTTGGCAATTTCCGCCATAACCTGCTGTGCCACGCTGCATCTAAATCACTACCCGCAACGCCTGAGGGTCCAGCACCCTCACTCCCACTGGCGTGGGCACTATTGCCACCAAGTTCCATCTTGAAATTCATGTAATTTAACTCAAAATCCCTTCACTATACATATCACTCAACTCATATAGTATATTCTCCTAATTAACTCATCACTCCTGATCTTAATTCAAGATTCAATACTACAACCTAGATATCCAATCCCACGATAGTTTACAATGAATTTCCAAAAATTGTCACCCCAGGAAAATCATATAAACCACCACGGAAGTCCTACATCTAGACTACAAAACTAGACCTCAAATCCCCTTATCCTATACTCTGGTATTATTACTGCTACACTCTAGAGTCTACAGAACCTATTATCCTAGGTTCTGATACCAAATGTAGCGACCTCAATTTTCTTAACATAAAATGTAACATAATGAATGGAAAAGTCAACCCAAACCTGTGGGTAACGGGGACACCTGTCAATCACAGCAAAAACCTAGGCAGCAGCAATCATAAAAATTTAAATCATCCATCCATCAAGCATAATACCAGAGTTTACTACAACATCATAATACTGTATTTATATACATCCTCCAAAATATCAAAATAACTCTAGGATCAAACACAACATACTCCTGATCCTAGTACAAAATCTTACCCTCCTAACGGGGTAATATTGCTGACTCAACGGCGGCCACAACCCACCGATCACTCAAGGTTTCCTGAAAAATTAATTAATGTTGGGGGTGAAACACATCTCAGTAAGGGAAAATAAATTAAATACAGTTATGTGGCAACATGAACATTTAATGCATTTATACATATACAGTACATTTCATATTTCTGTAAACATTCATCATGTCATACTAAATTCTCATATACTTTCATATTTATTAATAAATTATAACGTACATAAAACATCTGCTATAACTGTAATACTGAAAATATACTCAGGATGAATAGCTAACTAATGTCATGTATTACTCCCCATGATGGGTTGTGCAACCCGAAGACGGGACCCGACAATGGCTGGCCGACCACTATCGAATCAAATATGTCTGTAAGTACGATGAGCCCGCCACACCCTAGTCCGAACTGTCAGGTGGACGTCCACACTCTACTGAAAGCCACATCGACTATCCATCTCCCACCCCCTTGTGCGGTGGTTAGCACTAATCTGAACATAGATGTTTGATCTATATAGCTACGGTACCGAGCTCCTGAACTAAACTAAACTAACATCCGAGTTCTGATAACATATAGTATCTGATAATAGAGCATCTTTCATAATTTCATAAATACGGCCTTGTGACAATCATACATAAATACGGCCTCGTGCTGATCATACATAAATATGGCCTCGTGCCGATTGTAAGTAAATACGACCTCGTGCGATCATACATAAATATGTCATTCTGAAAATAGTCATTTTATCATGCATTTATCAAAATCATATTGTACTGTATACTTCCATAATTTCTCAAATCATACTGCATTCATATCATTATTATTTCATAATATTTCTCTATGTAAAATAATATTCATGCCACACATTTATTGTATAAAACTATACATTGTATTCTAAAAATCATGATTTCTGGTATCTCATACATATATACATGTTTCAACATAATAATTGTATTTTTCCCAAACATACATTAATTCCATAATATTCAAACATTGTACGTATTTTCAGGAAATCAATTTGCTCCTAAATAATAATAATGTGCGTGAAAAGTAATTGTTTTAGTTTATTCCCTTACCTGACTACTGAGAAAGCCCCTAAAATATCTTAGCCTAACCCCCTGTAGGATCTCTTGATTAATATCCTGAAATTGAAAACTCCCAGTATTAAACTTTAGTATTTCTACATGTACATCACTATAACTGTCGTAAGACTAAATTTAACTTAAAAAGTCTTACCTCAACTTAGGGATGATTTCCAACTTGCTTTCACCAACGATTCGCTCCGGCATATTTGGAGAGAACTTTCCTAAGAGCGTCGTGGTGACTTCGGATTGTCGATCCGACGTAAAACTAGCCCAAAATTGATGAGAGAGAGAGAGCACCGAAGAGGAGAGAGAGAGAGGAGAGAGTTTGCTTAAGGATTAAGTTAAAAAATTTGAATTTTTCATATTTATAGAACTGGATTCATCGACGAACCACGTTATTCGTCGATGAATTTTTCAATAATTTCGTCGATGAAATTCAGTCCTCGTCGACGAAATTCAGCCAGTTCTAACTCTCTCGGTATTTCTTCGTCGAAGAAATTCAGTCTTCGTCGACAAATTCTCTTAAACCCTCATCGACGAATCCCCTATATTCGTCGACGAAGTTGACTTCCTCCTTCTATTACTGTTTTCATTTCCCTTCCTCTTTATTATTTAAATCCTATTATTATTTGGGTTGTCACACCTAAAATTATCATAAATTAAAAGTGGAGTTTTGAATACGGAGAAGGTCTTTGATTTTACAATTTTTATATGTACAAGTAAAAGGTGTGTATGATGTCCTTTATCCTATATCAACTTAATGTCCTTAGAACTCTTTTATCATTTATCCTATATCAGCTTAATGTCCCTTAGTACTTAAAAAAATATTTGTCACTTATCACTTTAAATAAGTACTTGTAAAAAAAATGTTCTTTGGTTTAAACAAAAACAAGTATTTACTATAAGACATAAATAAATTTCCTCAAATAAAGTTATGATTATATTTTTTTAAGTAATATGAAAGGTTTTAAATTATGATTATATTTATTTCTTTGATATGAAAGGTTTTTAAATATAATAATGTTATAAGAATATTGGTTTCCCAAATGTGAAGAGTCTATTTATAATAATGACTTCTAATGACTTCTCGGAATTTAAGGAGTCATAATTATGATAAGTTATGAATGTTAATTAATTACTTGATGGAAGTGATTAGTATATAAAAGTAATTGGGGCTGGTCCTATCTCATCTTAGGAAGCTTGTGCTACTTTTCCATCAAATTAAGAAAAGCACAAGGAAATGTAAGGAAACACAGCCCTAGGATATTCACTTGGAAGCATGGATCAAGGTATGAGTTTCTTGTTTGTTGTATAAAATTATGAGTTTTGAATATCCAATAATTAAATCATGTTTATATTAAACTTACATGTGGTATCAGAGTTAGGTTTTAGAAACTCATGATTTTTTTATTATGATTAAAGGTTCAGGTTTCGTTAAATTTTGGTTTATGACTCAAGGTATTGGTTAAATTTAACGATGCATGCTAATATGAGTCTATATAAATATTTTGACAACATGTTTACATTACTCACAATATTTTATCATTTTAATGTTATAAAATAAGTGATTAAATCATTACGTAAAGTACTCATATGTTTGATGCTAAAATGATATTAAATTATTATAAGATATCAAGAATTACCCAAAGGTTGATTAATTGTTCTTATAATATAAGGATCATGTTAGGGTATTATTATTATTATTATTATTATTATTATTTTATCTATTTATCCAAAGATAATAGATACTTATAATGATTGCATATAATGTTACCAAAGTAATGTTAAAATTAAAATTTTAATTAGCATCATTTCAAAGCTCTTTACATTAGTATTTTTCCCAAAAAGGAAAACATTGATATATTTATGTTTGTGATCTTATAAATGTTTCATTCAAAGCATTAAGTATGGTTAATTTTTACAATACTTGTGTCTGGATCGTTATATTTGCATGCTTCATCTGTTCCAATGTTTAATGGGTTGAATTTTGCTTATTAGAGTGAACAAGTTCAATTTCACCTCGGTGTATTAGATCTTGATTTGACACTTTTAAGTGATCAGTCTGCTGCTATTACTAATTCTAGCAGTGTTGAAGAAATAACCTATTATAATAATTGGGAAAGATCAAATAGGTTAAGTTTGATGTTTATGTGAATGAGTGTTACAAATAACATCAAGATAGTTATTCCCAAAACTGAAAGTACTAAAGAGTTTTCAAAGTTTTTGGGAGAGTATTCCCAAACAGCAGATAAGTCTCTTGCTAAGACATTAATGGGTACTATAACACCCTGAACCCTTAAACCCGGGTTCGGTGCGTTAAACCTGATCATATCCTGATAAATCATAATCCATAATATACGCAGAGGAAAACATAATCATAATCTCCCAATTATTTAATACCAGAGTTTTCTAAATCCATCTACCAACCATAATAAATTAATCATCCACCTGTATTCAAATATATACATGTCTCCAAAACATTATCCACATATACCAGTATATTTCACAACCATCCATATCTTATAAAATTTAAAACATAAATCATAAAACATAAAATATACATATCAATATTAACATAAAAATATACCATTTTCTCTTTCTATTTACCAAAAATGCTATAAAATCTCGAACTCTCTAAGCTCGATCTCGAGGAAATCCTGAAAAAGATAATTTCATATTCGGGTGAGACACATCTCAGTAAGGGAAAAAACAATATATTAAAAAGTGTGTGGCCAACATGAGTTTATATAACAACATAATATTTAACATTTAAAAATCGTTAACACAATTTTGAAATCATTCTCTGATCCTAATCAAACACATGCAAAAGATTTATCCCATGATATTTTTCAAAGATAGGAGTGATTACCCGCCCATACAAGTAGCACCCCTCTACTCTGATATTTAGGCAACCCAAAGGTCGCAGCTAAAGCATACCAGCCTACCAGGGCACTCACCTTACTCAGTAAGCCCTCAAGTGATAAATTGATCTCGTACTCACATAGTTCATTCAAAAGTTTATCGGCAAAAGTCCTAAGGATAGGAAAATCTACTCGCTCATACGAGTAGGTTCCCTCTGCCCTAGTACGTTATGTAGCTACTGCCACATCTGTAGCTATTAGTGCACTCGCCTTACTCTACAAGCCCTCAGGTGAAAGGTATGCCTCGCTCAATCGTAACATGTTCTACGTACATACATACTTCTAATATCATAATACATCATTCTTTCTATCATTATTCAATCATACACATCCGTTCATATTCATGACTTAACATTGCATTACATTTCACTTTCAGTGACTCTTTCCCATTTTACATTGTTCACATTTTACATTTCATTTACATTTCATTTATTTCCCTTTTCATTTCATTTCATTTCATACCCAGCATCTTTCAGCTGTTTTACCCAACATTTTGCAGCTATCATACATTTACCCAACCACTTTTAGCTGCTTCACATTTACTCAGGCACTTTCAGCTGTGACACATATACCCAGCCACTTTCAGCTGTTACACATTTACCCAGCCACTTTTAGCTGTTTTACCTAGCATATTTCAACTGTTTACCTAGCATATTTCAACTGTTTACATGGTTGCATTAACACACACAAGCAACATAGTCCATGTCATGTTTTATTCACAATACATTACTTACTTAACCTACATCTCATACATTTAACATATATTTTCACACAGCATTCTATTTACTCATGCCACACAATTTAGTAATAAAATTCATACACTGCCTGTAAAATAAGCCAACCAACATTTAATATTTATATACTAAAAATACCTTTCATTTCTTACGTAATTATCCTGAAAATATTTCTCGCTTTCTTCAGTTCATTTTCGCATATACATATCTAATAAACAGTCAAAAACTCAAAAAATATAATTTAAACAGTTGGCATTTTACCCATGTCAAAACATATACACGTACATATAACACAATTTATTTTTCCATTAAATTCATAAAAATTTTGATTTAATATATATTTTTCCCCTTACCTGATTTCTTAAATTACGCCAACAGGGATCCCGAAAAAATACCTGCGGCGCTCACCCGGACCCTGAATCAAAAATTCTTAACTCCAATAAATTATTTCGGAATAAAATATTATTTTAATATTTCTTATGGTCATAATTCCTAAATAAATAAATATACCCTTAAATTTAGCCAATTTGCCAAATTTTCCAAATCTCACTCTTGCTTTGGAGTAAGACCTAGAAAATTTCAATTGAAAAATTACCTACGCCAAAATGATGACTACGACGACTAGGACCCCATGGTGATGTCTGATCGTTGATTCAATAGTAGATTTAACCAAAAATTGAGAAAATGGGAAAAAATTACTTTTCCCCAGGAGCAGTGCCTAAGCCGTTCCCACGACGAATCTGCTCCAATAAAAATGTCGGCAGTAGAACCAGGAATCCAACAGCACCTTTCGTTTCCCGATCCGTTGTAAAGTCATCGACAAATTGAGAGAAGGAGAGAGATGGAGACGGAGGTGGCTGAGCGTGTAGGAAACTCTTTCGGGGGGGGGGGGAAATTTTTCTCCAGACTTCTTCTTCTTCTTCCTTCATTTACTTTACATATATATATATATATATATATATATATATATATATATATATATATATATTTATTCCTTTTTTTTTTACTATTTATTTATTTATTTAATAACATTTAATTAATTTATTAATTAATTAATATTTTTTTTCATACTATTTATTTTTATTTGTTTATTTAATACATTAATTTAATAGTGTTTAACCAATTAATTAATTAAAATAATTTTTTTTAATTTTTTTTCTCAGGTTATTACAGGTACGTTACCACCACGAAATTTGATGGTTCACGTACTATGCATGAGCACGTTGTTGAAATGATAAATATTGCAGCAAAACTTAAGACTTTGGGAATGGATGTGAATGAAAATTTTTTTGTTCAGTTCATTTTAAACTCATTACCAACTGAGTATGGATCGTTTCAAATGAACTATAACACCATGAAAGATAAATGGAATATGCATGAGTTGCACAGTATACTAGTTAAAAAAAAATAAACACGACTGAACAATAAATGAATTCACTCTATTCATTATGTGGACAATTAAGGAGCTAAAAAGAAAGCAAAGAAACATGGAAAGGGGAAAGGATCTTTAAAGGATAATGAATCCTCTTCTCATATCCAAAAGAAAGTATCGAGTAAGAACAAATGTCGTTTCTGTGGAAAACCTGGACATTACCAGGAGTAGTCCTTGAAACAGAAAGCTAGTTCAAAAGGAAGGGTAAGCCTAATGCTCATGTATGTTTCGAATCAAATTTAGCTGAAGTTCCTTATAATACTTCGTGGATTGATTCTAGATGTACAACTCATGTTTCTAATATGATGCAGGAATTTATTACAATTCAGAACATAAACCCAAATGAGAAGTTTATCTTCATGGGGAATAGAATGAAGTGTCAGTTGAAGCTATCGGGACTTATTGTTTAATCCTAGACACTGGTTATTGTTTGGATTTATATGAGACTTTTTATGTTCCTAGTATTTATAGGAATTTAGTTTCATTATCTAAATTGGATGTTTCTGGATACACTTGTAATTTTAATAAATATTTTTTCAATTTATTTAAGGATACCTGGATGGTTGGTTGTGGTATGCTTTGTGATGGATTATATAAGTTAAAACTTGATAATCATTATGCTGAAACACTTTTAATCTCGCATCATAGTATTGGCACTAAATGAAGTTTAGTGAATGAACGATCTGCTTACTTGTAGCATAAACGGTTAGGTCATATTTCCAAAGAAAGACTGGAAAGATTAGTAAAGAGTGAAATACTTCTAGATTGGGATTTCACTAACTTTGACATTTGTGTGGATTGTATTAAAGGAAAGCAGACAAGACACACAAAGAAAGGAGTCACAAGGAGCACTTAGCTTCTAAAAATTATACACATTGATATATGTGGACCCTTTGATGTAAATACCTTCAGCAATGATAGATATTTTATCACCTTTGTCGATGATTTTTCACGTTACGGATATGTTTACTTGCTACATGATAAATCTCAAGCGGTAAATGCTTTGGAGATTTATGCAAATGAATTTGAAAGGCAATTAGACAGAAAGGTGAAGATTGTTAGATCTGATAGAGGAGGTGAATATTATGGAAGGTATAATGAAATTGGACAACTACCTGGTCCATTTGCTAAATTCCTCAAAAAACGTGGTATTTGTACTCAATACACAATGCCAAGTACACCATAACAGAATGGTGTATCAAAAAGGCGTAATAGGACTTTGATGGATATGGTTAGGAGCATGATAAGTAGAAAGTCTTTACTCAATTCATTGTGGATGTATGCTTTAAAAATTGCCATGTATATAATAAACTGTTCCTAGTAAAGCAGTTTCAAAGACACCATTTGTGTAAGAACCCGACCCAAGATAGGTGTATTATATAAATAAGAAAAGAGAAGGAAAAATTAAAAAGGTAAAAATCAGCAGGGCTCGTCGATGAGGTAATACTGAGGAATTTTGGGAAATTATGAAATCTCAGGCTCGTCAACGAGTCCACCTTGACGTTGATGAACTTACTGTTGTTAGGTATCAGAGTTATATTTTGGGTATATCCCTAGCACCCACGGGTCTAGGTTGATTATGTTTTACAATTGTACAAGATTATTATATTGAATGTTATTATGGAAAAAAATGGGTAAATTAGGCAGGTTGTTACAACAAGGGTTTCCAGACATAACTTAAGAGTTTCACAGCTTTTTCAAAAATATTGCATTTGGGAAACCTATTCTTGATTGCTCCTCTATCGATGCACATGCCCCAAGTGTCATTTTTCTTGGGATTAGGGAAAGTAGGGTAGGCTAGTGGACCTAAACACTTTTGAAAAAAGTCATGTTCCTTCAATTTATTCACTCGGTTCAGCTCCTCATGTTCTATCAGTTTCACTTTATGATGTGATAAATGGGGTGGAGATGAATAAGGAACAAGGTTGGTGACATGTTGATTGTCTCTCATGGGAGATGACTCATTCGGTGGCTCAAAGATGACATCCTTAAACTTAGAAGGTAGGGATGATACTTCTAAGGGTGTTTCCTACTGAGAAAGGGCTGTTTCAGTTTCCTTAAGGACATCCACATTCACTTCCTGTGTATCTCGACTTTCATGCTCATGCGGATTTTTACTTATGGTGTTTAAGGATTCACCACTAGCTTCTTTCTTTTCCTGCTTATCTTTCTCACATTCTTCCCTATCAAGTGCCAAGTTCATGGGTGCTTTTCCTTTGTCCATAGATTATTAGACTGGGGAATTGCTTTCTCGGGAGGTGACTAGACTTGATTGCACTGGTAAAGACTTTTCATAACTCTAAATCTGGTGAGAGTATGACTCATTGGAAGAGGTACCAAACCGTTTTCCCTTGGGCTCTTTATTCCTTCGCTCAAATTTATAAGCTAAACTGTAGGCATGTTCAAGGGACTCCGTGTGATATGGCAACAATTTTCTCCTCAGTTCAAGCTTTAGTCCTAGACAAAATCGGGAGGTATTTTGACTATCAGTCTCATAGACACCACATCTTACAGTTAGCTTATCAAATAAATTCATATATTCTGAAACAGTCATGCTACCTTGATGCAAATTGTAAAGTTGACCTATAAAGTTCTCTCTATAACTAAGGGGGTTCATACTTCTCCCTTAATCTATCCTTCATTAGATCCCAATGCTCAATGGGTTTATGGTTTAACCTCGTTTCTTGCCTCTTAACATTTATCCAATGGAATTTGGGTTGCCCGGTTAGTCTCATTTTTGCAAACCTCACTCAGTGTGAGTCATTCATCTTACAACACTCAAAATAGGCATCCATTCTAGTCAACCAATCTTGGAAGAATTTAGGATCCTTTTATCCATCAAAGGTAGGGGCTTCTATCCTCATTTCATCATTGTAAGGATCATGGTGGTCCCTATGGTAAGGTCTCCTAATATGAAGGTCATCAACGTCATAGTCTTCATTATCCCAATGTTGGACGTAGGGCTCATGACGCAATGGTCTCCGAGCAAAACATCTTGACAATTCACTCGCCTCTGTGAAAGAAGGGGTGGTGTTTCTCTAGGAGGCATAGGAAACTCTCCTTCATCACAAATCCTACGACCTAGGTAACGAGTACCAGCTTTAGTTGCCATTAAATCATAACCGCAAGGACGGTTTCTCACAACAACAACTTAGAGAGGTCAATTCAGCCAAAGGAGGATGAGATTTGAGGGTTCAGCCTATTCTAAACCTAGGCTCTAACCTAGGCTCTGATACCAAGATGGTGCAGGACAAGATGGTACACCCTAGTTGTTTATGCTCAAATGATGTAAGGCGGGGTAGGGTGACCTAGTCCTACTTGTGTTCAACCCTTAATCAATACACACATGATAAAGACTTTAAAATCAGAATTTAATCAACCAACATAAACAAAATAAACCATGCTTTATCATGCTGTTTAAGGATTTTAAAAAAAGGTATATAAATAGATTCAAATTTAGTCCTAGGTGATTCTTTCATAAGATAATCAAGTTATATGTCATGAACATGCTCTTCAATCACTCAAGAAAATAATTCTAAGCTACCACAATCTGTTGACCTTATTGGTCATATCTCGTTTTAATTATGACAAATACTCTAATATTTAATGGTTGATGAGTTTGTGTGTAGGACAAATCAGAAGTATCATATGGTGCACGCACATGAGCTTAAAGAAGACGAAGATTCGAAATGTGTATTCATTGTAATTTATATTTATCATTTTGGGTCTATAATAGTAACATAGGAAAATGGTCTGTAATAATTAATGTCTTACCTGCATGGTAGGATGGATAAGCTCAAGACCATAGATGAACCTTAGGGAACACCTTTTCGGTGTCTTCAAAAAGGTCTAAAATGACCCTAGGACACCCACACATGCATATATATATATACATATATATGGCTAAATGTAATAAGTGATTATATAAGTGAAAATAACTGAAATGCTCTTAAGTTGCATGTTCGGTCAATCGTACTGCTTAAGTACATAATCACCTGGTCAACCGAATTGGAATCAGCTCAACACTTTGACCACTGCCTGGTCGACCAAGCTCGGCTCAGTATATTCCACCCAGTCGACCGAACTCCCTAGGAGTCAACAAATTGATTGTACGGTCAACCATGCCCAAATTGCATGCCAACGCCCTAGTCAACCGAGTTCCCACGTGTGAAAACACAACGATCTGGTCGATCGAACTAGTTAGTTCAAAAGCTCCCTGTCGACCGAACCACTCTAAATAGAAAAATTGCCCTTGGGACATCAGGTTCAGTCAACCGAACTTCTAGTTCAATTTATTCCCGGTCGACTGAACTTGCACAAACTCAGTCAACCGAACTTCCTTCGATCAATTGGTGCTCTCAGGTTGCCTTATGTTTTTACCATGGTTAAATGTTTTAAACGGGGTTAATTGGGTTAAAATGGTTTAAAACAATTATAATAATGCCCTATATGTCCCCAATGGCTATAATTCTTCCCATCTCTATATATACCCCTTCATTTGCAAAAATTAGTACGAGATTAGCAAATATAATTAGCAAATATCCTTTGAATATCAAAAAGCCTATTTTTCATATTCAAACTTTATACACCCATTTTTACTCATCCATATTGCAAGTACCACTTAGTAAGAGTGCTCTCGTGTTCATCTTACCAAGCTTAAACTCTCACTTGCTCATTTTGATTAAGATTAATTTTTCTTTGAGAGTAAGCTTCTAGTTTTTCTAGGAGGCTTCGAAAATAAGCCTTTCGTAGAAAAACTTCTTAAAGCTTCTGAGTCTTGCATTTTCATTGCAATACTCAAGAGTTCATACTGTGTTTTGGTTGCAAAAATATTTTTCAAATATCTCTTGTGCTTTAACATTTGAAAATCTTGTTTGCGATATTTGATTTTCATATTGAAGGTTAAGCAAAGATTTCTCCAATGATTTAATTTGATAAATCTTGTGTGGGAAAAATCCTATAGTTAAGTGGCTCTTTGCATTGTTATTGCAAGACTCATTTTGGCTTGTATTTTGTGTGTGCAAAAATATTTTACAAAGTTAGATTTCAAACAACTCTTGTGCTAGATACATTTGAGAAAATATTTTTGAGGTTGTTTGAATACTCTGACTAGCATCTTTGAAACCCTAAACTTGCATTGAGATATTTTATATTGTATTTCAAAGAAAACCTTGTTTTTACACTCTTGTGCATATTTGAGATTATCCATAATATTGAGTGTAGATTGCACACATTCACATTACTAAGCTTATAGTTCCTATCGTGTTGATAAGCATTGTTTAGTGACCGTGTGTAGTGGTACAAATCTGCTTGTTGGAGAAGTACTGAAATTGTACACGAAATTTGTATTGTAAATCTGTTGTATTCCAAGCACGACCCTGAAGAGGGAGATTAGCCCTAGTAAATAGTCTTGGATTGGCTTAGACCAAGTTAGGAAAGCTAGGCGTCCCATCCGGGTAAGGCGTGTTGGTTGAGGTTAGCCCCTTGAATTGACCTGGTTGTTTAGGTGTCGCTCCACCCGTTCAATAAGCCTATATAGGTAATCCTTGTGGTTGTTAGCCAAGACGAGGACGTAGGCAATTTGGCCGAACCTCGTTAACGTATCGTGTGTACTGTTTACCTTTCCGCACTTTACAATTACTGCACGTGTATGCTTATTTATTGATTGCATAGATTGACCCTACGCTTGTGTAATACTACTGTTAAACCGATTGACCTAGGCGATAATTTTTAAATACCAATTCACCCCCCCTCTTGGGATTGCACCAAACTTAACACAATCATATTCCCATGGTTGACATTCAAATATATGTTCAAATTGAGAAATTTGGGGAATCCCGAGAGTAGCTAATGGATTTTCAGTCGCGAACACCCTTCGGTATTTGAGGCATAACATTCACTACAGAACTCCAAATAAGGTGATCTAGGTCAAAAGAAAGCTAAGAAAATTTATCACAACTTTTGTGTTTAAGGTTTTTGAATTTGGGGAGGTTTTGACAGTGAAAATTTCACATCAAGACGAAATACGGACACTATCAAGCAACTAGGCAGCGAAGGGTTGGCTTAAAAACGGAATTTTTATGGGGTTTTGCAAAACTACGGTTTATGTAATCTAAAAAAAAGATGATACATAAAGTTATAGATGGGTAGGGATGAGTTTTACTGTGTGGATCCTCTGAATAACTTGCCAATGATCAACGAATATGAATCATACCAAGGAATCCGTCAAGATCGCGGTGAACCGGTGTTGGGTAACCAACACTCCAACGAGTTCTATTCGGTAAAGCCGTGCACACATCAACCTTGGCTTGGATTAGATGACATTTCAACGAGTTCGGCTCGACAAGCCGAATATGCAGCAACCTTGGCTCGAATCAGTCGACACTTCAACGAGTTCAGCTCGGCAAAGCCGCACACACCAACCTTAGCTCGACAAGCTGCATATGCAGCAACCTAGGCTTGGATCAACGTAATTAATAGTAACTGAAACTGTTCCTTATGGTTATCTGTGTCATGACATGCCCTTCATGACAAGGTTGTGCGGCCCATAGGCTGGATTTATCCTAGCTGGCCAACCAGGAATAAATCACTGAACTCCGTCAGTCGACCTGCCCACCTCAACCCATATTTGGATGGGGAGCCTAACCTTTTCAAGGGCCTAAGTGGTCTACCGTACCACGTATTATCTGAATAAGTGGTTGCACTCATAAAGTAACATAGTAACTGTAGCAACGGTACAGTGCTCTGTAGCTGCAAGTCCAACAGGGTCTAAAATCATATAATACATTTCAATATATATCTAACTGATTTACCATGATTCTGAAGTAATTATAATAACCATGATGCTACATAACGTACTGAAATCTGAATAATCATAACGTGGAACTGCATATTCGTAATATTGGAATTCGTATAATCATGGTACTGAGATTCGTATAATCATGGTACTAAAATCCGTAAAATCATCATGTTGAAGTTCACATAATCATAGTAATTAAATCCGTAAGATCATGGTACTGAAATTCACATAATCATAGTACTGAAATTCATAAAAATCACGAAACTACAATTCGTAAAACATATCCCCGTAGTACATACATATTCGCAAGCCACACCATACTTTAATACATAATTTTCGTAAATAAATAAACCATATAATATTTAGAAATTTTCTAGCATGGCATATTTTCCTTATCTTAACTCTGAAAAGCACCTACTGTACTCTAGCCTGATACCCGCAAGGCCTCCTATATAACACCTTGAAAATGGTATTTTCTAGAACTAAACATCAGTATTTTTCTGCCTACATCATTTATTATAACTACCACAAGGCCAAAAGGAGACTAAAAGACCTTACCCTAAATTTGGGATGAGTTCCAACTTCGTTTTCCTAACGATTTGCTCCGGCAGTCTTACAGAGAACTCCGCCAAGAGCGTTATGGTAGCTTCAGATTATCGATCCGACGACTGGTGGGGCCGAAAACGAAAAGAGAAGGGAGAGAAAGTCGTAAGAGAGAGAGACAGAGAGAGGAGAGAGAGAGAGCGACGAGAGAAATGAGAAATATCCCGATTTTTCTCCTTAAATACTGCCAGATTCGTCAACGAGACACGTCACTTCGTCGACGAATCCTTCAGTAAATTCGTCGACGAAGCCCTGTATTCGTCGGTGAAATTTAGATCGCCTTAGACCCTCTCTTTGTATTTTCTCGTCGACGAAGCCCTGTGTTCATCGACGAAATCCTTAAGGCCTTCGTTGACGAAATCCTGTGTTCGTCGACGAGGTCTACGACCTCTTTCTGTTTTTGTATCTATTTTCTCTCCCTCTTATTATTAACATACTATTATTCTTCGGGTTACTACACTCCAAGCCACTCTTATTTGTCTATTTTCAAATAGTTGTGATTAGGGATCGATTCGTGAAGGTCATTCAATTTTTGGCAGCAACATATATATATATATATATATATATATGTATGTATGTATGTATGTATGTATGTATGTATGTATGTATGTATGGATTTATATTAGAGAGGGAGTGTGTCTAGGTACATTTTATTTATGATTAATCTTGTTTATTTTGTTTTTTTTTTAAGACTCTCCGTCATTTTAAAAGGGAAAAAATTCATTGACTTGAAGGCTCGATTATATTTTTACACACCTAAAAAACTTCTAAGGGCAAAAGACACTCACCTCTTCTGAGATTTGGAAAAAGAATAGAAACCTCCCCTGAGATTTCAAAACTCTTAGGAACTTCCCTTGAGATTTGTCAAAAATGAAACAAACCTCCACTGATATTTCAAAAATGTCATAGATTGCCCCTTAAGTTTGCCAAAAAGACACAGATCTCTCCTAATTTTTTATTTATTTTTATTTTTTTGCAAAATATAAGGGAAGATTTGTATCTTTTTAACAAATCTTAAGAGAAGTTCCTGAAATTTTGAAATTTTATGAGAGATCATTGTTTTTTCGTCAAATCTCATAGAAGATAAGTGTCTTTTGCGCTACTTCTAATTTTAAACATTTAATTTAATGATAAATCTTGAGTGTATATTAGGATTGATCGGAGAGTCTTTATAAGCATAGTTGATATATATGGATGAATGTCAATTTAATTCAAAAGTTTAAGTCATCAAAAATTGGACATAACCATGTATATAAATACCTATTTTCTATTTTATATATATATATATTCAATTTGGGACAAATTCTTAACAATCTCTTATTCATGTTTGAGTTCCAATTGCTATCCCTTGAGCGGAAGTCATTATTGATCATTTTATCACTCCTTCACATAGAAAAACAAAACCATGGACTACCATGGGAGTCCATCCTGTGAAGACCCAAAAATATATATATACGATTAAATAATAATAATAATAATAATAATAATAATAATAATGGTCATTAAGTTAATATCAATACAAAAGTGTTTTTCTGTAAGATCCGTGATTTCATGTTTGATACCTAAAAAACACCTTATCTTAGCAAGTGCTCAAAGACCATTGCGGCTCAATCGTTTCCTGGAGGTTGAACTAGTCAGAATGGAATTTCATAAGATAAACAGGATAAATACTGTTTGTACACATAAATAAATACATATACATAAAATAATATTTTGAAAGACATAATTTGTAGAAATACATAATAATAATAATAATATAGGTATCTTATAATAGACCCACAAGATTGTGTGGGGTCCACATAAGTCCTAAAGTTGTATAGGACTCATAAAACTGCATGAGAATGATTGAAATTACGTAAGACTTACTTAGGTCTCGAAGTTGTCTGGGGCCCAAGAGACTGTATGGGGCCCACATGAGTCCCAAAATTGAGTGGAGTCCATATGAGTCTTGAAACTGTGTAAGGCTCATAAAACCGTGTGAGGACTATTGGAGTTACGTATGACCTACTTGGGTCTCGAAGTTGTGTGGGACCCACATGAGTTTTTGAAATTTAAATTTATTTTTTTAAAATAAATAAATAAATAAATAAATACTAAAACAAAACTTAAAAGTAATAATAATGATTTAAAAAATAAAATAATTAAATAATTAATTAACTAATTAATTAATTAATTAATTAAGTAAGTAAGTAATTAAAATTTTATTTAATGGGAGTGGTAGCAAGCACTCCCACATGACCTCCATCTCCATCTCATACTTAACCCATACCTAACCCATCTCATGCCTATTTCTTAATTTTAAAAAAATTATAATTTCACCCCTCTCTTCACACTTTTATAAATTCAATTTTCTTCCCCAAAATTTTCCTATAAATTGGAAGCTCTTAATCTTCATTTTTTACAAAAATTTTCAAAGGAAGATAAGGATTAGTGAGTGAAAGAATTAGTGGTGGAGAGAGAATTTTTGAGAAAATTTTCACTTACCCATTATTTCCGATCTCATTTTTTAGAGATATTCATTGTATTCAGAGCACAAGACAAAAGAAGAGGTAAGTAAATTTGATTATGTTAGATTTTTATTTAAAATTCATACCCGAATTTATTTGTAAGTAAATTTCGATTATGTTAGTTAGCTTCATAAAATTCTCTTGAACTTGTTTTTACGCATATTTAATTATACTAGTTTTATCTTTAGTATACTTGCATTTATTTTTTGAGTTCATAAATGTTCTAAACCCCTCAGGTATTTTACATCATTAATTTCTATTCAAAAAAATATTTTTAACATGAAAATTATGTGACATGACTTTATTTAAACGTTACATATTTCACGAAAATATGAGTAAATATTACATGAGTTGATTTTTTTTACGTTGCGTATTTCACGAAAGTATGACTAAAAATGGGATTTTCATGATATTATTTTAATTATACAAATTATATGATAAAAATATTTTTAAAATCTCTTATGGTAAAGAAAGTTCAAAGTTACCGATATTCGGTATCGCAGTTTAAAGTTTAAAAGGATGAGAGTACACCCACACTGTCTATAAAGTGGTTTTATATGATAGTAGATTTCTCCTGAGTGCACACCAGAGTTGGACTAGGGTTTAATAAGGAAAATCTCACTTAATGATAAAGTACGTTGATTTAGTTTGACCGGCCAGCCAACTAAGTCTAGTTTTCGGACCGCACAACCCAATCATGGGGGTAAACATGACTTACGATTAACAGGGCTAAGGGTGGTTTTTGGAGTACGTGTATATACATATTAATTACGTATACAGAACTATTGATAAATTGAAGGAAAAGTATATGTTTATGTGAACGGGAGCATTTTTGTGCTTAAATAATGATTTAGTAAGGAAAAGTATATTTATATATATATACATGATTGAGTATTATAGTTATATTTTTAAAAGTTAAAAAAGTTCATTTTAACAGTTATAGTATATGATTATAAAATTTTACTGTTATAAATGATAGTAAAAGTTTTATATAGAAATTTTAAAATTTTTATTTATTTTTAAAGCAATTTTAAAGTTATAATATTAAATATTATTTTACGAAATTAAAATATTTTGAAAGCTCATTTTGGCCACATACTAATAATAATTTTATTTACTTACTGAATTTCATTTCACCCCAATCATTATTTTACATTTCAGATTATTTTGAAGAGTGTACCAGAAATCTGGTATAGTAAGTGCATGAGTGGGAATAGAAAGAGTAAAGAAGAATAAAAAAAATTTAGTATAATACAATTTAAAATATGTTTGTATATTTTAGAATTTTAGAAATTTGCATTTTAATAGTTGAGACATATATTTATAATAAAGTTAATTAGTACTCTGTTAAAAAAAAATAAATTTAGATTTATTTACATCCGTTGAAAAATTTATATGTAAGAACTCACTCGGGTTCGGGTCCTTACACATCCATTTATAGAATTGACATTTATAGGAGTTGCAGGAAAAAAAATACAAAACCATGAGAGTCCGTCCATTTACAAGATTAGCATTATTCACAACTCTTCGTCTATAGAATCAATATTTATAATAACGCATACACAAATATTTGAGCACAATTCAAATAGCCAGCTCTAATAGTGCTTATTAGGATCGAGAGAGTATTCATGGATAGACTTACCATTAGGTTTTTAGTCTAATCATGTACGTAAGTACCCATCCTTCCTGTTATATCTTTTTAATGTGAAACAAAGTGAAATTCTCAACAATTAAATCGATCAAACCTCTCTTCTCTTGTTAAAAAAATAAATAAATACAAAAAAATGTGGTCATAAATAAAGTCTAATTTTCTATCTTTTTGTCTGGCAAATTGCTCAAAGCCTGAAAAGAATTCCCAACAATAGTTGAAATTAAAAATAAAAAATCCAAAAACGTGGCAAAGAGACAGCCTCTCACAAGAGAAGCATCCTTAGTAATGTTGCTTGTCTTGGGTGGCCAATATAAATGATTACGTTGGTTGGTACAAAGTTGACAATTCTGCCCCTCCAATCTCTGCCCTGGGCCCTATGGGGTACTATGTGTCTCTATCTCAAAAATGGAGTGCCCCATCTCCCACAAAACAAAAAGAAATAAAATCCAGTACATTATTATTATTATTACAAATTAAAATTATTAGCCCTTTTCTTTTTCTGTCTTTTTCCCTCACCACGTGCCTTTAAATTTCCCATATGAAATTATAATTATGCAATGATTATTACCATCTGATTGGATTTACCATTCTAATTAATTAATTAATTACAGATATGGTTACTTTTATTTTTGGGATTCTTTTTCAAGCTTATGTTTTTCACATGGCTTTTAGGATTAAGACTAATAGTTGAATTTGCGTAGATTTACAAAACTGAACTCATGTTTTAAGAGTATACATTTTTTAAGTTTTTCAAATAAATTTGAAAAAAGTAAGTATAATTTTGTGAAATTATTTTATTTAAATCTATACTAAGTTGTGTTTGGGTGCATAGATTTCAGACCTTGGATTTTAATTTGGATGAATTTGAACAAATTTTAATATAATTTTGTATTACTTTTATCCAAATTCAAAAATTTTCCAAATATAGGGTAAGTATAAGATTTTAACTTCAAACTTATTCAAACATGGTGTTAGTATAATTTTGTATTATCTGCTTTGTTTACTCAAATTTGCACAAATTTAAATTCGAAATTAGAATTCCAAGCTCTTGAATTTAAAATTCAAGAAAATGGGTTTTTTTTTTTTTTTTTTAATCTATAACTCAAAACAAACTAGAGTTTTATTATGTAATACTCTGACCTACAATTAACAATTATGTTTTATTATGAGTCTCAATACTATCAATCTTAAATCTATCATATAGATTCCAACACCATTATAACAAAGAAATATGATTTCTACAAGTAAAATTTGAAACTCACTAATTATATAATGTCATATTAATGCTTAAGCACACGCAAATAGAGATAAATTGAGAAGTTAGGTTAAGCTATCTAACCATATTAAGTTTTACAAAACCGATTATATCCTTGATTTTAGAAAAGTATAATTCAAACCAAAATTCGAAATCACATGACGTGTAAAAATCTAATATTTCATTGTGTAAAATGTAACATAATAATATTTTTTTTTCGATAATATGAGGACTCCAACCACCATCACACTGCTTTAGATACTAGGTACGATACCAAATTCAGGGGATGAAAGTCGTCTGTCCATTGACGCATCCCTGGTAATTCACCGAAATAAACTTTTAAAGGTAAATCCTTTTACAATTTTACACAATGAATTTTATGATAATCCGAAATGAAAGTCGTGAGATGGACGTCGTATCATTCTTTTTGAATTTTAAATATTAATATAATATTTTACGATTAATAAAATCCCAAAATTTCCGTTTGTTTATTGATTTTAGGTATTAGGTTTGATCGAAGATTTGTGGTGTTGGCAAGGCCATGATCAGCGGGTTGGACGGTTGTGATTAAATAACATGGCGTGAAGAAGATGAAGAACGAAGAATGGCCCACAAGGAGATGAGATGAAGTGGTGGTGGGGGCACTGAATCATTTAGATCTGAGAATCCTAATTGGATGATCATGATTTCATGAGTGGGCTTTCTTCCCAACGACTACCCTTGCATTTTGAATTTACAGGGTAGGGGTACCCCACCACTTGCGTAGTCGGTGGAGGTACGTGCGTATTTATATGTTCATACGTGTTCACCTTTGGAAGCCACATGAGAGCTATAAATTTCTTCTTGCTTTCCTTCCATGCAACATCAACATGTTACAATTCTACTCGTGTTTGGATGCTGGGAAAATTCGGCAACATTCGTTTTTCTTTTCTTTTCCTTTCATGGGTTCTCGAGAAAGCTTAAAGAAAAAGATATTAAAAAGGCATTTGGTCAGGAGCAAAATAATTACTTTTGTGTATTCTAAAGTTTTAAAATTTATCGTAACTATGTTAAATTTTTTTTTTACGTGAATGATTTTTAAAATATTAATTCTTCTTCACTTCAATTCATAACAAATTCTTATGTCCAAAAATATTTTTTCCACCAAAACCCTAAAAGGAGAATTAAGCTTTGGTTCCTATTCCATGGTATTTATTATTTTCTTTTTATTTCTAGTATTCCTTGTTAGAGTTCCAAAATAAAAACGAAGGTTTCACATATTACATACCCTAAAAGTAAATATTTCCTCTCGAATGGATGCGATAAGGAACTTATCAACTATATGTTAGGGTGTGACTCATATGGGTTTGGCAGTCGCATCACCCAACTGCTTATGTTGATATTGTTGAGAAGACCAGCAGCCCTCCACCAAACAGCTACCTACCATGTTGAATTGCAGCTGCCTTGTTTGACTTCTTCCCCCTCCCATATGTGTATATATATGGGTGAGTTGTGTGACTGTGTGTGTGCAGCAAAGGGTTGTGTTGTGTGCGTGCAGAGAGTTGTGTGTTGCAAAGAGGTGTGGTGTGTTATGTGTGAGGCAGAGTGAATCCTTGTAGAGAAAGAGAGAAAAGAGTTGAGGCCAGTAGCCTCTTCCTTCTCCTTATATAATTCTCCTGGCGGTTATAGTGGATTTTGTACTCTCTCGTGGACATAGGTCACAATGGACCGAACTACGTAAATCTAGTCACGTAATTTTGCTTGTGCGATTGTTGCTCATGGATCACTTCTCAACAAATGGTATTATAGCGAGGTTGGAGCAAAATCATCGAATTGAAGCAGAATTCCCAGATTTGAGCCTCTGCCCAATAGCTCGAAACTCGGTTTTAAGACCACAAAAACATTCCTCTCGTCGAGACGAAGCCAACGACGGTAACCAGAGCTCAAACGGAGCTCGGACAATGACCCACGCGCTCACACATGCCACCAGAAGAAAGACCACTCGCCACGCGCTAGCAACTGATCGGGAAAGAGCGTCACGCGCTCCTACACGCTAGCGAAAGTCCGACGCACATTCGGAGGTTGAAGACGTTGTCGTCAGCGGCCACGTAAGCACTAAGTTAGCGCTACGTCAGCACATGTCAGCCACGTCAACGGGGGACCAGCGACACATCAGCAGCTCGTGCAATGCTACATTAGCAGTCGAGGACCCATAGACACGTTAGCAGATGGAACCCGATGCCACATCAGCAAGTGGGCCCCATAGGAGGTGGACCCTAGTGCTATGTCAGCAAGTGGGCCCCACAGGAGGTGAGCCCTAAGACACATCAACAAGTGGGGGCTGCGGCGCCACATCAACAGACAGTGTCAGTGACCGTTAACGTCATTAGGAATATTTTGTTAAGGAAAGGAATATTCCGTTCAAGTCAACGGAAAGTTGCCTTTTTAAACCGATTTGACCTGAAATTTGACCATGCTTTTTGGACCCATTTCGGGTCAATTTTTCAAACGGGTTGAACCATTTTTTAGGTTTTTGGCCATTCTAGAGCCATTGGCGGTGTTTGTTTATTGAGATTTGAAGCAGAATGGCAGGAATTGACACTTCAAAGTTTGAGGTGGAGAAGTTTGATGGGAGGAACAATTTCAATTTGTGACGGAGCACGGTGAAGGATATTTTGGTTCATCAAGGCTTAATCAAGTCGTTGATCGGGAAAAAGCTAGATGATTTCAAAGATGGTGATTGGATCGAATTGGAGATGAAGACAGTCAGCCAGCACAATCCGATTGTGTCTAACAAATGAAGTTAAATATTCAGTGTTAGATGAAACCTCCCTTACCAAATTGTTTTTGAATAAGAAACTTTATCAACTTCGAATGAATGAGGGAAGTAGTCTTTTTTATCATATAAATGATTACAACAAGATTTTAACCCAGTTGTTGAGTCTCGGTGTAAAAATTGACGAAGAGGATAAGGCACTTCTACTATTGTCATCTCTACCAGTTTCATTTGTTGGTCTGGTAACTGCATTACTCGTGGGGAAGGATACCTTGAAGTTGGATGATGTGATGGCATCGCTTCAAGATTTTGAGACGTTAAGAAAGTCAATTGTGACGTCTCGTGAGCAAGCTTTGGTAGCTAATAGTGAGAGACAAGCGAGTAGTAAAGATTGAAAGCTCGGAGGTAAGAAATGGCATTCAAAATCAAGAGGACGAGATACGAGTGAGGTCGTATGTTACTGGTGTGATAAAATAGGGTACTTCAAGAGGGACTGTGAAGATCGAAAACAATACGAAGAAGAAAAGAAGACACGGGATGGTGTCAATGTATCTGAACATGCCACATGACATGGTAATGACAAGGTCCTTGTAACGGCGAGCAGCTCACATCGACAAATCAATCAAAGGAAGGTGCAGTGTCGATACTGCAAGAAGCACGACCATATGAAGAGAGAGTGCTGGAAATTGATGAGAAAGAACATGAATGCTCATAAAAGTCCAAACGATAATGAATGGGTTTCAGACCCTGGGAGTTCAGTTCATGTTTGTCTTAAGAAAGAATATTTTTCATTCTTTCAAAAAGTTCGTCGTACGGTATCACTCGGTGATGGGTCTTCATGCGATGTCAGAGGAATTGGATCTGTGAAGCTGAAGACGCTTGGTGGAGCGGTATGTATTTTGGATGATGTAAACTTCGTTCCAAGGATGTGAAGAAATTTGATCTCCCTTAGTCGGTTGGATTCTAAGGGTTGCCAAATTTCTATTGCAGGTGGAGCTATGGAGGTGACCCGACGTGACTCAATGATATTTACTGGGAAGGAGTCTCGTGGGATGTATCAGTTGATGGGAACCACAGTGGTTAGTGGTTTAACCTCAAATGATGATAACGGTACATCGTCAGAAACGAATAGACGAGTTCGGTTTGCTGATGAAGAAAGCGGTACTTTTTGCATGGTTCAGATGTTTGAACCAAGTTATGAAGAATTGCCTTGATCAAGTTCGTATCAAGGTGGAGTTGTGGACTAGGGAATTGATACTCACCAAGGTAGAGATTGTTAGGGTGTGGCTCGTATGGGTTTGGCAGCCGCACCACCCAACAGCTTATGTTGATATTGCTGAGAAGACCAGCAGCCCTCCACCAAATAGTTGCCTACCGTGTTATTGTAGCTGCCTTGTTTGACTTCCTTCCCCTCCTATATGTGTATATATATGTGTGAGTTGTATGGCTGTGTTGTGTGCCTGCAGAGAGATGTATTGTGAGAGTGCAAAGAGCTATGTGTCTCGGAGAGGTGTGGTGTGTTATGTGTGAGGGAGAGTGAATCCTTGAAGAGAAAGAGAGAAAGGAGTTGAGGGCAGTAGCCTCCTCCTTCTTCTTATATAATTCTCCCAGCGGTTATAGTTGTAAAAACCCCAAAAAGAAATATAAAAGATTAATAGAATGATTCAAAAAAAATAAATAAATAAATAAATAATTAAATTAAATTAAAAATTTTAAAAAAATATTAATTAAAAAAAATATTAATTAATTAATTAATTAAACGAATTTAAAAAGAAAAAGAAAAAAAATTAAAAAAAAATATTATTAATATTAATTAAATATTATTATTATTATTATTATTATTATTATAATATTTATCCTCCTAAAGCTTCAACAAGCTTCAGGAGATTCAAGTATATTTGTTATTATTATTATTATTAGTATTCTTCTTCTTCTTCTTTTCTTTTTCTTTTCTTTGTAACTCTCTGCATCTCTCTCTCTCTCCTCACGTTCTCTCTCCCTCTCTCCTCGATTTCGTGACGGATTTTCACCTGATCGAAAATCCAAAAATACCACTGGACTCCATTCGCCGCTGCCGTCATTTCTACAGGAGCGAATCGGTGGTAGGAGCGGTGTAAGCGTATTCCCTAGGGTAAGTCATTTCCCCCTTTTTCTTTAATTTCTTGCAAAATATAAACCCAATTGACGAACTGACACTACCATGAGAATCTAGGGATGATTCTCTACAAGTCTAGTGGGACGGAATTCTCGTGGGCGTATCGGGCCAAAACTCCAAATTTGGGGTGCGGCGATTATTAAGTGGCTTATTTTTAATTAATTAGCATTAATTTAAAAATGCTAAAATATTGAGCATTTTGGGTTGAAGTAGGATTTCTGAAATTTTGAGCCCGGGTGAGCCGCGGGTGTAATTTTGGGACCCGCAGGCAAAATTTAGAAAATTAAGTGGGGGTGTTAAATAATAATTTAAATATTAATTTGAGGTATATGGAGTCTAGGGAAGGCTAGATGGGTAATATTTTGGAGAAATAGATTAATTAATTTGGGAAAAATGTAAATTGCAGGAGTTGAATTTCAGACGCCAAGGACGTAGAATTTGGGATTCTAGGGAGACTCTCAGTAAGTCAGGTAAGGGGAATAAATTATAGCAGTGTTTTTAAAATTATTATTTGAATGAATATGTGAAATTGAGCATATGAGATTTTGTCTGAAAATTATTATGATATAAATATCAGATAAATTGTGTGGCATTTGAGTAATTGTAAATTGTGATATTTTGGAGTGTAAAATATAATAATGTATAATTTCTGAGAAAATATTGAAATGAGAATTACTGATTTGATTAGTGAAAAATAATGTAATATGGTATTATTATATGAGTAGAATTGTTTTGCTTGGAAAATGGGATTTTGTGAATTATTGATATTGAAAAATAATGAAATGTGGTATTTATTTGCGAGTGGAAATTATTTGCATGAGAAATTAGTATTTTGGGAAAATGTGAAAAATACATGAAATATGATATATGATATTACGAGATGATAAAATGTGCACAGAAAATGATGAGAATATTTATATTGAACTGAATTGTGATATACTGGAATATAAATGATGAAATGTCAATACCGCATAATGATTGCGGGTATGTGATGGTAAACCCTGTTGGATGGTTATGATATTTAGCACGGTACCGTTGCGAGTGGTGTTAGTGCAACCACACGGACTCTTGGAGCGTGTGGTGTGACAGTCGACTGTGCCATTGTGTAGGGTTGTTGGGCCCCTGAGTCCGGATCAGGGTATTAGGCCGGCCAGTCGTACTACAGACGCGATATGTGATATAATATTTGATCTAACCGGGTTCGCCAACCGCGGTTAGATCCAGCCTTCGGGCCGCACAACTTTGACCATGGGGGGAAGCATGGCGTGTATAGAAAGATCCTCAGGGTGGCCATGAGTTACAGACGCGATGTTGGTATTTGATACCGAGGATACTCATGAGCCGGAAAGTAAAGTGGAAATGAAAAGTGAAAGAATGATAAAATTGGCTAAAGTGAGAAATGAAAGAAAGAATGGAAATTGAGAAATAAAGAATGATAAAATTGAGAAATGGAACAGTGTGAGTTAATAATATAAATAATTAAGGCGAAGTGAAACTCTCCGCCTGAGGGCTTACTGAGTAAGGTGAGTGTCCTGATGGGTATCAGATGTGGCTATACCCGGCTGCATGACGTGTTAGGGCAGAAGGAAGCTACCTGTATGGGCGGGTAATCTTCCCTATTCTTAGGAACTTCACGTGTAAATATGTGTTGGAAATCATTGAATTTGATAAATAATTTTTAAGCTTATAAAAGCTTGTGTTGTATATCTATATGATTATGTGTATGTGAATATCAGTGTATTTTCTCAAATGAAATGGTGATTTGAAAAGTAAAGTGTATTATAATTGTACTCATTTGGCCACACACTGTAAATAATCTATTCCTTCTTACTGAGATGTGTCTCACCCAAATTATCTAAATTTTTCAGGGAACAAAGATAGGCCAGGTGGTAGAGCTCCGTGATCATAGGGAGCTGGGACCCTGAGATACAGGGTGAGTTTTGACTAGGGAGGTGTGGTTTCCTAGGATTGTATTATTTTTGGGTATGAGATAGTGTTGTGTATTTATGTATGTTGATACTCTGGCTATTGTATTCTGACTTATGTGTATATACTAGCTTCCGCTGTTAGGTTGTTTAATAAAATACTTTTTACCCGGTATCCAATGCGGGTCGGGTCGTATGAATGGTACTAGGATTGTTGACGTGGCCGATTTGTGGATGTTGTGGATTTATGACGTGATTATTTATTTATTAAAAAAAAAATTGTACGAAAATCAGGGCCTCACAATAGTGGATTTTGTACTCTCCTGTGGACGTAGGTCACAGTGGACCAAACCACGTAAATCTGGTCTCATAATTTTTGTTGCGTAATTTTGCTTGTGCGATTCTTACTCGTAGATCACTTCTCAACACTATAGTCATTGTAGAGAGAGACTGTGTTGTTTTTTATCCCACATTGGTAGAATAATTTCACATTAGTATAAAAAGTTATTTTAAATTTTTTTGTATTATTTGTCCCACATTGGTGAGAAGTGTGTTTTGGACTTGAGGTTGAAGCTATATAAAGAGCTCAACTCTCCATTTGTAAAACACAATTCAAAGTTGTACTTTGTCAAGAAGTAGTAGATTGATCGTCGGCGCTCGAGGACGTAGGTAATTCTGTACCGAACCTCGTTTATTTCTTGTCTTGTTCTTTTTACTGTCTTTTATTATTAGTTTCTACACTTGATTTAGTTCTTTATATTTTCAATACCATTAGTTGTAGTATTGGTGTTTAACACAAGTGGTGCGTCCGACACAACAATTGGTATCATAGTTAAGTTGAATAGTGTCGATACGGAGGTGTTCCTCCGTTAGGATCCTTGATTCCATGTTTGATGCCTAAGAAAGACCTTGTTTAAGTGAGTGCTCAGAGACCATTGCAGTTCAGTCTCTCCCTGGAGATTGGACTAGTCAAAGTGAAATTTCATAGGATAAAACAGAGTAGACACAATTGGTACGTACTATTCATCCTAGGCCTTTTGTTTTGTTGGTTGCTATTGAATATATAGAAGATGGCAGAAACTAGTGCAGCAATAGAAGAAACTCTGTCAACATGAACTCCAACCCCTTCGGCTTTGACATCAAAGACGATAACTAATGCTCGGTTTGAGGTGGAAAAATTTGATGGTGCCAATAATTTTAGTATATGATAATGTGAGGTGATGGACATCCTATATCAGCAAGAATTAGATATTACTTTGAATGATAAACCAGTGGATATGGGTGACAAAGATTGGGAAAATATCAATCGTCAAGCATGTGGTATGATTCGTTTGTGTCTCGTTAAAAATCAGAAAGATACATTTATGACCAAGAGTTTGGAAAATTGGCTCTATTTGAAAAAGAAATTGTTTCGCTTCCAGTATCAACTAGGTATTTTAATTAATGACCACATAAATGCTTTCAATAAAATTTTGGTCGATTTGTTAAATTTGGATGAAAAGGTTAAAGGTGAGGATAAAGTCATATTGCTGCTAAACTCTCTCCCTGATAATTATGAACATCTGACCACCACTTTATTGTATGAGTAAGATAAAGTTGTTTTTTATACTGTTTGTATTGCATTGATTAGTACTTAATGTAGAAAGAAGAATCAAAGGGTCCATAAGGAAATAACAAAAACACTAACAACATGCGAATTAAACAACAATACTATTTCAAATAGATATCACTGCTTCAACCCACATTACATGATATCCAGAATTTAGACTTTGACTTTAGATTTATGTACATTCGAATGCTTTTATTCTATTTTTAACTTTTTTCCATTTAACGAACCAAGCATTACATAATAGTTTACCTCCTATGTATTTTGAGCTAGTCTACCATGTTTAACGTCGATGAGATTTTAAATTAGTTTCAAGGGTCTTCGCTTTCTCTTTGAATTTAATGAATTAAAAATGTCATTGTTGTCTTTGAGAGAGCGGGTGTGACACATTGCATGATAGGGCTCCAAATGATGACACCTTACATGGTAGGACTCCAAATGATGTGTTAGTTCTATAGCCGGATTAGCCTAACCTTATATTTGGATTGCCTTTGAATTTAGATTTATATTCAATTGATAAGATGTAATACAAAATTGTATTAAAATTTGTCCAAATTCACTCAAATATAAATTTAAGATCCGATATTCATGCTGCCAGATGTAATATAAGGAAACTTAAACCAATGTTTGATGGAGCATGGAAGTACGAAAGGGCTGCCAAAAAGGGACGCATAGCCCATTTATGTGTGATAGAGTTGGCTCGCCCTTCCCTCCAGCCAACCTTCCCTAGCTAAAGCAATCTCTATATGAGGGCATGTTTACCCACACGAGATGCTCTTCCACCCTTACAACCCTAGCACACAAAGCTCTCACCATACCTAGTCTTCTCTAACAGCTCACCATCATCTTTCCATGTTCTGTTCATCTTCTCCTACAGCTCATCATTGCATCTGAGAATTTCTTCATGCAATCAATCTCTAACTCACTTGAGAATGAGAGTTGAGATAAAGATCAAGTTAAGTTGAATAAAAAGCCCAACCAATAGTCCTGTACTCCCTAAGATGATATTCTCTAATTTTTCCAATCTTTGCGCATCTTTAACCTCAACCTCTGCAATTACAGCTCTGATTCTATTTGGGTGTTCAGAAAAAGAGGAAGGTCAAAGCAAAGACAGATGGGTTTTTGAATCATGAGTGTATTTTGGTCTTTTTAAAAACTTAGCCAATAGGTACTATGATTAAAATATGCGTTAGGATAAAATTTATAGTCAATTAGTCTGACCGCCAAAACAAAAGCATTTGAAAGTCAAACTACAACTTTAAATTAATTCACAAGAGTTCTATTAAATAACAGTTTAACTCCTTAAAATTTTATCTGTGACAGTTAAAGCTTCTATATTTAATATTTGAAGTATTCAAGCATCAGAAAGCCTAATAATTAAAATGAGGCTACTAAGCATTAAGTTCGATTTACTATCTCTCTCAACACGTTGAACAAGTTTTATTTTCTCTTGAACCGGCCTTTGGGCCACATGTGGTTCACTAGGGACAGGGTCATATTGCTTGTTGAGGCATTTATCATTATTTCCTGGGCCTTGTGCATAGGGCCCAAGGTGGTTGGTGGGTTGTGGGAATATGTGCCGGCCTTGCACTCTTGGCCTTTGGGCCGGATTCTTGATTGTACATAAATAGGGGTTTCGGCCCAATCCACAACTAAGGCATTCAAAAACAAAAAGTTTTAGGTTAAATCTTATTGAATTTAGAGTACTTCTTGTTATGAATTTTTAGACAAAGCTCAATAAAAAGATGTATTGAGTTTTGTTCTATGCTTCCACATAGGATCAGATTCATAAAAAAGATTCAAAAATAAAATTGATCTCTTGTGAAAATAATAAAAATTATAAGCCGTTTAGCATGCAAGAATGAGATTTATAATTTTATGTGTGCCATTGCCCTATGAAGAAAAATAGGCGAGTGCATGTGTTTCAGCACTGCAGTACTAAACATGGAGAAATTATTGTGCAGCATCGATAAGATTGTCCTCGAGGAGAGCCACGGAGAGGTGGTTCACCAGGAACCATCAGAGTTCCAAAGCTCACTAGCTTTCTTCTCCGCTTCTCCTAGAAAAAGAGGGTCTTGCACCAAATGAAGCCAAAGCCCATCCAATTATCATTCCAGAAGGAACATTGATGGCTTGAGTACAGTGTTTAGTTGTGAGACTACTTTTGTTTCATGAGCTGGGATTGACTAAGCTCCCTTTAGTCCATGCTGGTGCAGTACAAGTGCAGGATTCTATAGGTTAGGGAGGGGTTTCAGAGTCTCCACATGGACTAGAGCTGACCAGCCGCCACCCAACGGGCCTCTACACCAATATCCTACCCATTTATATGTGACAGAACAAACACAAAATACAATAATTATCCTATCCAATCCGGTGAATTCATTCAAAATCTTAGCCTAGTGTTTGGCTCAAAAGGATCCTGCTATTTGAAAAAAAAAACAATTCAACTTGTGCTCTTTTTCCTTCCATCAGTGCTGAGGCAAATGCACATCCCTTCAATATTACTCGCTCGGTATAGAACACTTTTGTTTTCACACACTATTTTTAGAACCATCTGGAATAATCTCAGTTTTCATTGGATGAGATTCTTAAAAACACTGATGATTTTGGGACCTTATGCCTTATCTTCCAGGTCTTTTTTTCATGAGGCTTAATGAACTGACCCATTTTATTTCCCATCTTCCTCAAGATCTCCCAACTGTAACATTCCATGGAAAGCTCATGTTTGAGAAGGTAAGCAGTTTTAGCCCCCCTTGAATTTCAGTTCCTATATGCTCTAACAATGAGATAATGCACAGTGATGATCAGAGCCCTCCATTGACACCTCTGGCCCAGGAGAATCTCAAAAGAAAGAAAACCAACCCGTGGTCTTAAACTCCACTGAGGGGTAGAAAAAAGTAGAGCTAGTGTCCTAGCATGTGAGTCACGATATTTTATTCCATCTCTATTGTAACCATCTATTGTCAGTGTCCAAAATCAAAACATAACCTAGTTTTCTTGCTACGATCTATGGCATACGATCCCCTTGCAGATTTCTCTTACCAATCCTATGTAATGGGAGCAACTGTCACTTGTTTGCAGCAAATGACCTTTTCCTTGACTAGTTTTTCTTGATTTCTTTTCAAAAGTAGGTAAACTAGATGTGATATAAAAATGAAAGCCACCTATATTAACATTAATGCAATGTTTGGCTTCTCATAAGTAATTATCGGAAAACTTCAGAAAATATTTACAATATTTCTCTGACTTATTTAACTGAGAATTGAAGAGCATGTAACATCACATTATTGTAACATATCACAATTTTACAATACAATTATTATTAAAAACCTTATAATATACTTTTAATCAAATTAATACTAAGTTTCTAATATTGCCAACACTACTTTCAACTTTTCAATACTTACTAATAACACATACTGACAAGACTTTTTCCGTTTATTGTCCACAATAATATATCTTGTTTTATTTGCTAATATAGAAGGCCACACGCATAAGTACCTTATTATCATAATCAATCTCTTCAAGAATCAGATAGTAGTTCCCATAGAGTCAACCCAAAAGAATTTATTTGTTTATCATTAAAATATCAGTTCCCATTGATTTAATTTATTTCTTTATGACAATAGATATGGTCGTAAGTTGTCTTATTACCTATTATTACTAGGGGAAAATAACCTCCAAACATAATCTGTGTGGTATAAACATGCAGCAGGCTAGTCTTCACGATATTCTACTCAGCAATATCAAACTTATTATGGCATGGATCAAAGTAGCTTCTTTATAATGCGTATGAATATAATAAATAATCTTCAGCAGAAAAAAATTGGAGAATAAATCATCCATACATTAAGCACATCTTAAGGCTTGGAGCGCAGCTAACATGTCACGTAACATAGTACGACTACAAAGGATTGTAGAAGAAAATTGGAGAAGATTTTAACTCTTCTGAGACGATCCATTTGACATGTTCAGGTATGTGGGGAAACCTACGTCAAACTTCCAGTCACCTTCTGCTCTCCCAAATATGACACATAGAACCCCAATACTATAATGTAAACCATAAAGCATAGTCTCAGTTAGAACTTAAATGGTACCTCAAAAGAAGAATTCCTTGGAATAGATCCATCTGAAAGGCTCTTCATCTCCAAAAATATCTGATATATAATCTATATGACTATATGACATAACAACAAAAGCCGCAACAGTCAAATTGTGCAGTGAAAAAGGGGACTTGTATCCTTCTGGCACAGTGGAGGAATGAATTGAACCTAGAGATAGAGAGAGCAAGCGGACAAAAGATGTCCAAATGCACCATCAGAGGCAAACCCAACAAACTAAACTGCATTTTTCTTGTTTCTGAAGTTCTCTTTCAGCAATGTAAATTTCTTCTTGCACTGATTGACAGTCTTCCCAGGAACTGCAGTAGCAACTCGTTCCCAACGCTGACTGGTTTCCTTTGGGAAGGTTTTTAATGCTTGAACTAGTGCCCTTTCTTGAACTGCAGACCACATATCTTGCTCCATGCTCGAAGATACCCCATTTGGAATAGCCAAATCATCAGGATTCCCATGGTTCAAACTTCTGCTTGAAGACTCTTTTGAATTATCAACTTTAGCAACACTAGTGCTTTCAAGCCCACTAACTGTTGACACTCCCTTTGTTTCACTTTCATCTCTAGTAGTAAGTGGAGATGCAATTGTCTGGGCGGGTTTTCTCTTCTCAAGGAATGAGTCAAAAGCTTTGGCAGCATCAGGCTTCTGGAGAAGAACTGTTTTGGTAGCCTTGAGAATTTCTTCCACAGACCTTCCCGTGCCAATGTACTCAGAGATTACCTCCCACCTACGGGATGTTCCTTTTGGATACTTCTGCATCCCTTTCCTCAAGAGTTCAATCTCCTCTTTGCCCCAAGGCTTGTCCTTTCTCTCACAGCTGCTTAATGAGACACTTCCGTTGGCATTCACAGAAGCTTTTTGCGATGAAATCTTCTCAACTTTTTTCTCATTCTCCATTTTGTTATATCCGCATGCATCTCTGAGAAGCTCAGCTTGCTCTAAACCATGTTTACCCTCAATCTTGTCACACAAATCCCTAAGTGGCTCAATATCAAGCGACATACAAAGACTTTCCACATCATCCTCATTGAGATCGAGTAAACGCTGGGACAGAACATGTGCAGAAAGGGTTCGAAGACGAGTCCGCTCTTTCCGCAAAAGCTTTTTCTCTTTCTCCTTAGTCTTCTTCTGACGCAAAGCAGCTTCTGCAGCCTGTCTTTCTTCCTCCTCTTTCCGTCGTCTCTCCTCCTCAGCAGCTCTGGCTGCTTCTTCCTCCTGCAGCTTCTTTGCCAGAAACTTGGCTTCCTTTTTTCTCTGTTTTTCAGCTCTCTCCTCCTCCTTCCTTCTCAGTATTCTTGGGTCCCTTTTATAGGCATTGTCAACAAGAGCACGTACCCGTGCATATTCTTCCTTTCTTGCCTTTTCTGAAAGTTTTGCATTCTGTCTCTCCATCCACCTCTTATGGTCACGGGACTCAGCTTGCTCAAGATCAAACTCATCTGCATGGGGGAACTCTCTCCAGCTTTTAAAGCTGTACCAAAAATTATAGAAGTTATCCACTTCGTTTAGTGGCGTTTTATCATCACCTAAAGAAGGGACTGGCAGGTTAACTGACCATCGCCCATTCCTCATAAAAGCTGGACCAAATACCTTGAAGAAATCCTGGGGAGCACAATGAGTAGGAATTTCATCGTCAAACTCATCTGTGGAATCATAAATCCTTCTCTTCACAGGATCAATTAACACCTCATATGCTTCTTGAATGGACTTGAAATGACTCTCAATTTCGTCTTTCTTTGCTTGTTTTGCAGCTTCAGATTCCTCAGCAAGAAGAAGAGCAGCCTGTTTGTCAGGATGATACTTAAGTGCAGTCTCACGGTAGCTTTTTCGAATCTGTTCTTCGGTGGCAAGGTACCTTAAATGGCTCAAGCCCAGTAATGCGTAATGATCTTGTTGCTTACCTCCAGCACCAGATTTCTTTTTGCTTTTAGTGCTATATGACTCAGATGATGGCATATATGTCTTGTCCTTATCATTGGACACGCTTTCATTATCACCATCTGTATCTTCTTCCTCGCTACAACCAAGAAGTTTTAATGCGGCAGAGTGGAAAGCATGCCCAGCAGGTTCAAAATTTAAAGCCTTCACAGGAAGGCTGTTTGATGAAACAAGGATTGGCTCTCCATTTACAATCTCTTCAGAGTAGGAAATAAGCTGAAAGGTCGTGTGAACTCTCATAATGTTTCAGGAATAAAAATTGCACACCAGAAATATGTAATTTTCAGTACCCAGGCACAGCTTCAGTCCAATTTTCTCACCTATTCACCTGTAAAATTTAGAACCGTAAATAAACTGTTGCTGCACTTAGGGTACAAATAATACAAATAAATTATAGTACCTGCAACAGATTAGCAGTTGGCAATAAGTGCATATAAACAGAATTTTTGTAGATGCAGCCAAAAAAATTGTCAAAATTGTTTTTATAACTAGCATCAAATAGAGGGCCATAAAATTGGAAAATGAGTTCAAGTAGTAAAATCCTGAAACTTTGAAAACTAAGAGTCAAGTGGCTTTAAAACTTATAGATATGCTTGTAAAAATTCATAACAAACTTTATACACCTTACTGGGTATAAAATTATAAATTTCCAAAATAACAGCTAGGAATATTGCAAATAAAGTCATTGCCACACCCATCAAAGGAGTAGTTCCCCACCCAGGAGCTACTTTACCATATTCAGAATTCAATGGTTTTAATAAATCCCATATACTAGTTCATTTTGGACCATATTTAGAACTACCCTCAATGGTTTATGTAACCATAAATCCTATTGTATTCATTGAGATCTGTGGACTTTGTATACCATTCCGATGTAAATAAACGATCTTATCAGAGATATATTGGACTCTTAAAATTTTATAATAATGGAAAAAGCAACCCTACTCACCATCTCTATAATTAGTTTACTTGTGAGTTTTATTGGGTACGCCTTATATACCACTTCTGGGCAACCCTCTCAACAACTAAAGAGATCCATTCGAAGAACACAAGGACCAGTTGTTGAAGTAATGAACCTCCCGATATATTCAAATAATACCAAAAAGTAGCATTTCCATCACTCCCACCCATAAACAAAATTAAACCCATAACTACACATTTTTTTTAGTATAAACCACACTAGTTGAGCCTGAACACAATAAATAAAAGGGGAGGGAGCAGAACAAAGCATAATAACATCTACAAACAAATCCACTACAAAAATGCAATCAACAGCAGCTTGGTACCATATCAGGAAGCAAAGGAAAACAGAATTTTTTGGGTCTAGCTAGTAGCATAAAAAGCACTGCAGAGGTTGTAAGAAAAAAATATGGGAATGGATATTGAACAGTAATAAGCTTGTGTTGGATGTAATTACTACCAAGCAGCTAAAAAGGCCAGACTTTGTTCAAGCATGTGTTGTTTGTTTTGCATGTGCTCACGCTCTTTTTTATGGTCAATAAAGGGATCTATTTACCTACACACCCATCCCACAACACCTCCCCGACTCCCCCACCCAAAAAAAACATTCAAGTCATCCAATCATCTAGATATCTATTCTTCCTTCGACAAGCTGACGTAATTATTAAACACAGAATTCTAATACTATTGTCTTTAATAATGGCATTCCAAATACTAATGCCTTTAATGTCTATCAAAATAAGGTTTAGATTAAGTTGACAGGTTGATGGAATAAACCTTGCCTGCATCAATAATTCAAAATCAATCAAAAACAACCAAGAACATAGAGATATATAGAAAGATAGTGCACCTCATTGAAACTAAAGAAGAGGAGGAAGGAATAAAAAAATAAGGATTGAGTCCTTCAACATTGTCACATATGGAAAGACAACAAGAAAGTGAAACCTGGGACCCTCCTGCTGAAGAAAAAATCTCACCATCTAAATCTGCTGGAAATTTATCAGCTAAAAAATTGGATCAAGATTTTAATAATTTTAAAAGCAATTTTACCACAAAGTTAATAGTTTCCGACTTTGTTCACAATTTTACGACTTTTGAGATGTTTTGGATCATGAAATTATAGAATTTTATGAATTGAAAATTAAGCAATTATACTGTCATGCATCCCGGCCAATTGCATCATACAATTACAAATTGAAAACAACAGTAGTTAGACTCCTTTTCATCTATGCAATTAGCATCTTTTAATTTTAAAGATAAACTAACAATGCCAAATACTAAGCACATAAAAAAGTACTAAAAATAAATACTAAGCAGAGAAAAATCATTTGTTCCAAATTCTTGCAATTAGGATCTGTGTAATTTAAAAGACAAATAAGCAATGTCGAGTACTAATGACATAAAAACCATTTATAAACAATGCTAAAAAAATACCACGAACATAAAATTCAGCTGTTCATAGATGATGCAAGCAGAAGAAATATATATAAAATGCTTAAATTTCAATATTGGTGTGGTCTCAGAACACTATTACAATTATTTTTTTAGGGGGGGAAAAAGGCATTATTTTGATCTCTTTCTTAAAACATGGCTAATACGCGTATATGCAAATAACATCTAGGTCAAATGGTGATAACTACAATAACATGAGGCAGTTTTTAATAATAATAATAATTAAGAGAATTTATGGGTAAAACCCAATTAAGCAGCAACTAAACCAGTCTTCAAAGCTCACCCAAACAACTCCAGCTCAAAACGAATATCAAAAGAAAATCACATCCGGAACCATGGGGTTACTATTCAACAATACTAAAAAGAAATTAATCGAACAAATCCATGCAATACTACATACACAAAGATTCATAAAATTGGTAGCAAACAGTTACTGAAAAGCCCCTCTGATCAATCTCACTCAAGATCGCAAACACAATCAAAGCGCAGAGAATGACCAGCGCAAAAACCCAAACACCCAAGCACATAGGCTTCCATGAATCTAAGGCAAAGATGAAAATTCCGAATTAAACGAATCAAAAGCTTTAGCAAAGTCGTCGGAACAGAAATTTACCTCATACCCCAGAGCCGAAAAGAATCGAATCCCCAAATATACCAAGCTCGTAGCAGGAAAAAATGCAAGTAGAGAGAGAGAGACTATGTCGTCCGTTCAGTAGCAGTTGGGGTATTAGGGTTTCCGGGTCTGAGAAGAAGTTACAGAGAGCAGACACGGAAACCCAACAATGGCAGAGAGGGCAGGATACCCAACACCTCACATGCGGAGGTTTATATATGTATGAGGTACACTGCGGGCACAGATTTGCATTTGGAACCAAGGGTGGAGATTTGATGAGGAGTTATCTGAGGGCTAAGATTGAAGCTCGAATAAACCCGTATAAACGCTGCCGTTTGTTAAGGTGCTTTTGCTTCCTTCCCTAGTTGGGGGAAAAATGTAAAATTTAAGAAGCTGTTGGTATAAATCTCAAAAATTAGAAAAAAAAAAAAACATAAATCATAAACAAAAACTAAAAATAATCAATCTATTTAGTTAACATTTATAAAAATAATATAAATTAAAAATATTCATTTTTACCTTTAAATCAAATAATATTATAAAAATATTATTAAAATAATAACATTACAAATAATACACATTAAAATATTATTATAATAAAAATAAAATTAATTATAATTATTTTTTTTTCAAATTTTATTTTATAATAAAAATTTTATTGTACATGACAATTGAAAAATAGCGAAAGTATTTTCTAAGTGGCTTTATTATTATTTTTTGAAATTTATGTATATTTTTCTTTTAATTATGTTTAAATTTATATGACCATTTAATTTTGATTTTAATTTAAAAGTGTGTAAATGAATAATTTAATTCAAAAAATATATTTATGGATACTAAAAATTCTGGCAGCAAGTTGCGAAAATAACCGAAAACCACAAAATCTAATTTTAATTTTTTTTGCAAACAACTAAAAATCAGCAACGAAAATAGAAAATTGACAACATATACAAACACATTTTTATAATATGTTACTTCAAAGTGGGGAAATAAAAACAAAAAATGTAATGCCCCGAATCCGAAAGTGGGGCCCGAAGTGTTATTTAAACTATCTATGGTCTTTGATACCACAATTAGCAAATAAAACAGTGGAAGTAATTAACACTATCCTCAATACATTATCAGAGTTCTACACAATCACACACATAAACATAAGTGTCTCCAAATAGTGTTATTACAACTCAAAAATTAAAAATAAAAACATAAAGGTTCCATATCTCACAGCCCCACTTACAATGGCTACCAAAAACTACACCCTTTCCCAACACCCTCTAAGCTCGGTCCACTGCAGGTCCTGAAAAATGAATTGTATAATGGGTTGAGACACCTCTCACTAAGAAGGAATAGATTATCATCAATGTGTGACCAACATGAGTTTTCGTATCGACAAAATATAACTTTTAACTTAAGTCTAACATAACTGCATTTAAAACTGTGACTCGCGCCTATATAAATAGATAAACAAACTTTCCATTTCATTCATAACATAATTCTATAATTGTACATAGAAGAACCATTCTGTCTGTTAATTCTGAACCATCATGAATTCACCCCACATGATCGAGTCATGCGACCAGAGGGTTCGACCTAGCCCGACTAATCAAGTCAAAGTAACTCGTCTGTGAGTCTGATTTGCCTACCGAACCTGTCCGTATACCAGGAACGTACTCAACCCCTTTCACTAGCCAAATCGACTTTCAATACCAACACTTTCACCCAACAATGTGGTTGCACTATACTCCCCCTATAAGCTTTGGTATCGAGCTTTCACGTGATCCGTACATCACCATAACCATTTACTATATCCGTGATCCATACACCACTGTAGCCATTAATATATATATGCATTATTTTTAACATTGCCAGTAAAATCAATATGATACTATACATTTATAGTACACACTCTAAAATCACAACCAATTCAATAACATAAATTAACCTCATGCCACACGGTTTAAACGCTATACCATACTTTAATAGGCTACCCGATTAACTACATATCATAATATACTCAAATAGGTTTTCTTGAAAATAAGAATATGATCATCTCCCCAATTTAAAATCTATATATATATATATATATATATATATATATATAATTTAAAGGAACAAAGATGAACAACCCTACTCTCTTTAGCTTTCCCAAGTATATGTATAATATACTAAAACCATTCTTTCAATAAGCCTGAATCATCCATAAAATCATGGATAATACTTCTATAATCACACACTGTTTTAAATGGTGCAATTTCTGGAATAAATGGGTATGATCCGATACCTTTACCTATACTAAACTTTAACCAGTTGAAATTCACATTACAACTATCATAGTATTCGTATATCCATAAACATCAGTTTAATCGGTTCAATTTATTAAACAAGTTGACATAATCTATTCCCCTTACCTGTTCCTGGAAATACACCATTCACATTTGAAAAAATAAAAATCCTAGCTTTTGATCCTGCCACCAAAAGTGATCCGGCGAGCTGAGAGAGAAGGGAGAAGTGATCGGAGGACGAGGGGGAGCTCCGGGGAGCCTCGAGAGTGAGAAAGACCAGTGAGAGAGGTAAGAGAGTGTTGACCTTATAGGTCACACCCAGTTTTGATAATGACAAATACTTTTGGTATTTGATGACTTTCGAGTTTGTGTGCAGGTATATAATTAGCAGAGCAACTAATGGCATGTGAAAACTCAAAGTCTAAAGACCCTGAAGACTTCTTTTATGTTGTAATTCATTTTAATTCAATGAGGGTCTGTAATTGTAATTAGGTATATCAATCTGTAATAATCTCTGCATGTCATACATGTAGGTATTCGTAAGCTCTCAAAATGACCGTAGATTGACCATAGGGATCGAATGACTTTAGGGCACACTAGGTTTTTGGGCATACTTGAAAAAACCTTAGGTTCCTACACATTGTGTACAAAGTCTCCATAATCACTTACATTATCAGGGGGAATAATTGAAATAAAATTGGACAAAATAGGGTAAGTATATGAGAGGTCGGGCGACCGAACCTCAGGAGTTCAAAACTCCTTGGGCGCCCGAACTGCTGGAAAGTCAGCAGTTTGACTAGGCTTCGGGCGACCGAACATAAAATGACCCTATCACCCTCCGGCAACCGAACCCTTAGAAGGTTACTTTTCACCAACTCTGGATGCCAAACTTTTTAGTTCAAAAAGGGCTCGGGCGACCGAACTTGTTAATTCGGTTAACCAAACTTTGTTTCAGGCACCTGAACTGCGTGGTAAATGTTTTTGACTTTTGATCAGGCAACCGAACCAAGACCCGTGCAACCGAACTGTTTAAAAATGGTTTTTTAACTGAGTTTGTTCGGGCACCCGAACCTCAGACCGGGCACCCGAACTTCTCGGGTTAAAATAATTTTTACAGGGGTTAAAATTAAGTTAACTGGGTTAATTTTCCTAATTGGTTTTAAAACAAATTTAATAATACTCGTAAAGTCCCCAATGGTTATAATTTTGTCATTCTCTATATATAGGGGCTCATTTGCAAAATTAATGGGAGATTAACCAAAATAATTAGCAAAAATCATTTCTATCTCAAAATCTTATTTTACCCAAAATACTCTCAAATATTTATTCCCCTGATACATTTGAGATTGTGAGAGCATATTTTGTGTGATTGTGATTGCTTGGTCTTGCTAAAAACTCCCACTTGCTTGTGTGATTGTGATATTATTTTTGGGGAGTTTGGCTTAGTTTATCCCACAAATTTTAATATTATAAATCTTATGTTGAGATAAACTAGCAAGCTTAGGATATTTGTATTTTTATTGCAAGTGTCTTATAGCTTTGATTTTGGCGTGTAAAATATTTTTCTACAAGCTAAAATATTTTCAAACTACTATTGTGCTCATTACAATGAAGGAAAATTTTTTGAACTAGTTTGAATACTTGATTAACATCTTTGAAACCCTGATTTGCTATTGAGATTTCATTTAGCTTGTTTCAAAGATACAACTTGTTTAGAACACTCTTGAGCATATTAGCGATCATATCTTGTTGAATGTGGCTTGCACAAAAATACACATCACTGAACTTACATTTACCTACATTGTTGATGTGTATGTGATTGCGCGTATTGGGTACATATCTGCTTTATATGAAAACATAATCACTGCACCATTTTAGGTGCCGCTCCACCCATTAAGTGAGCCTTTAGTGGAATCTTTAGGCTTGTGAGGTAGAGGCGAGGACGTAGGCACAGTTGGCCGAACCCTGATAATATATCATGCGTGTTCTTTATATTTTCACAATTTTATTTACTGCACGTGTATGTTATATTATGAATGATTAGGTTTACCTTTGCATAGACAGACCATAGGTTAAGTAATACTGTTAATCTAGTTTAACCTAGGCAATAATTTTTTAAATACCCAATTCACCCCCCTCTTGCGAATACACCAAATTTAAACAGAGAGAAAAAGAGAGAGAGAGAGAGTTTCGGAACCCTAGGTTAGAGAAGAGGGTTTGTAATTTATGAAAAAAATATATATATTGCTTACAACTTAAGTAAGTTTGCCCAGAGGAAAACCATCGACGATTTTCCTAGCCTTTCTGAAATCGTTGACAGTTTGGCAGTTAAAGGTTCTCGATAGTTGAAACTATTCGACGATTTTCCTGAGCTCAGTGAAACCGTCGACGGTTTGGGGTCCTGTCAAACCGATTTCCTCATTTTCTTTTCTTTTTTCTTATTTCTCTTTTCTTCTATTTTATTTTATTCTATTTTTTTGGTTCAGATCTCTAAAAAAAACAACCATGATACTAGGCATATCCTAAGCAAACATGTTGAGCAAGCAAATTTAATGGTATGATTGGATGAAAACAAAAAAGTAAACTCATTTTTAAAATCTTAACATGTAAATTTGATAAATTCTAAAAGTATTGTTAAATATTATAATTGAAAAATTAAAAATATATACCAAAAACTTTAGAAGTATATCGAAAATATTCAAAACTTTTTAGCCTCCCTCAATGCTTATTGAATACTTAATATGAGTTTAAAAAAAAAGGAAAAAAAAAAAAAGACAACATGTAACCAAAATACTTATATTAAGAGAATAAGTAAAAATCATATCAATCTTTTTGTTAAGATTTTGGAAAGACAAACTTTTGGTTACAATAGTTGTTAAATGTCTTTTTTAGATAGCAAGGGTGTGTTACAATGTCATCTAGTTACGAAAATTCTGAGTTCTTTTAATAATTTGTTTAACCATCGGGTTTTGAAAGTGAACCATCCTCACCCCACCCCCAAAAATGATAATATTTAAATCCCCTTTGAGACTTGACTCTTAGGGGAGCAAAGGACATTTTCTTAAGTTCCAACCTCCTCCAAGTAAATTGGCACAAGGTACAAATATTTTAGCAATAAAGACACGTTCCATGCATCTGCTATTAACACAACTTGTTTTGAGGCGTTGGGAGGTGGAAGTGGTGTTGTTCTAAAAATAAAATTATTGTGTATGAAGTTCATATTTTACAGTGGTAGCTAATTATAATATTCATCTTCTATGAGGCATCTCACTATTGCAAAGGTAAAAACTTAAAACATTTTTGTTGAAAGTTTCAAATTCGAGTGCTAAGGGGGGGTTAGCTCGACAAGTGCATAGGATGGAAGATGGACTACGTTTCATTATATAGCCCAAGCCTATTATGGGCTCCCAATTAAACGAAAAAAAAAAAACTAATTATAATATTCAGTGTTATTGTAATGATTCCAAATATATATAGAGAGAAAAAATGATAAGGAGACATGTGTCCCCTTGGTTGGAGGGATATGTGACATATGTCCCCTCACTAATGTATCTTATTCTCTCATTATTGTGTCTTATCCTCTCACTAATATGTCTTGTCCTATCATTAATATGTTTTATCCCCTCACTAATGTGTCTTATCCTCAAACTAATGTATCTTATCCTATCATTAATGTGTTTTAGCCACTCACTAATGTGCCTTATCTTCAAACTAATGTGTCTTATCCTATCATTAATATGTTTTAGCCACTCACTAATGTGTATGATCTATATATATATATATATATGTAACAGCCCGACCCTCTATGTGGGCCCAGAGTGCTACTAATCCTTTTATTTACCTGATAATTCACATTTTAATATCATGTATGCAGCGGAAAACATAAATATAATCTCCACAAATATAATATCAGAGTTTACTTCTATCTATAATCCAAAATAACTATTCATCACCTGTATTCTCATATATACACATATCTCAAAAAACATTCAGTGTCCACAAATACCAATATATTTCACAACCATCCATATCTCAGAAAATTTAAAACACAAAACATAAAATATAACTTACATACAACCCAAAATATCAGTTAAGTATATACCCTTTCTTTTCTATATCCCAAAATATTATCAAAATTATACCATTTTCTCAAAAATGCCATAACAGCTTGAGCTCTCTAAGCTCAATCTCGTGGAAGTCCTGAAAAAGATAAGTTTATATTTGGGTGAGACACATCTCAATAAGGGAAGAAACAATATATTAAAACAACGTGTGGCTAATATGAGGTTTGTAAATAACATAAGTATACATTTTCATCATTTGCAAATCATTAGCATAATTTATAAAATCATTTCTTGTTCCTAATTAAACACATGCAAGACATTTTACCCACGAGATTACCCCAAGAATAGGGGTGATTACCTACTCATACAAGTAGCACCCCTCTGCTCTAATACTTTAGGTAACCCAAAAGTCACAACTGAAGCATACCAGAGCACTAACCTTACTCAGTGAGTCCCTAGGTAGTGATGTAATCTCGTACTCACACAATTCATACAAAGGTTTACCAGCAGAGGCCCTGAGAATAAGGAAATTTACTCGCTCAAACAAATAGTTTCCCTCTGTCCTAGCACGTTATGCAGCCTAGTGCTACATCTGATACTTACTAGGGCACTCACCTTTCTCAGCAAGTCCTTGGGCGAAGAGTTTGCTCCGCCCAAACGTAATATGTTCTACTAGCATACATACTGATAATACCATAGTACATTATCCTGCCTGTCATTATCTTGTAATTCTTAACTCTTCATGTTCTTAGCTTAAACATTTCATAGCATTTCATTTTACGTGGCTCATTCCATTTCACATTGTTTGCATTTCATATTTCCTTATCATTCTCATTGTCTTTTAATTACAACAACTACCTTTTGGCTATTATTTCTACAGCTCCCTTTTGGCCGTCATGAGCATAATCCACAGCACCCTTTTGGCTGTCATAAACATGGTCCACAACTCCCTTTTGGCTGTCATAAACGTGATCCACAACTCTCTTTTGGCTATTGTAAACATGGTTGCATTAACAAACACATGCAACATATTCTATATAACATTTCATTTTAGTGCATTTCCCGCATAACATGTATCTCATACATATAACATAGTCCCATACAAGGTTCAATTTACTCATGCCACACTATTTAGTAGTAAGATTCATATATATGTATTCCACATAAAATAAGTCAACTTGCATTTAACATTCATATACTCAAAATATATTTTTCTTATCTTACATAATTATCATTAAAATATCTTTCACTTTCATCAGTTCATTTTCAGATATATGTATCTAATAAACAACCTTAAGTTCGTAAAATATAATTTAAATGGTTGGCATTTTAAACCCATACCGAAACATATATACGTATATATAACATAATTCATTTTCCATTAAATTCATAAAAAAATTGGTTTAACATATATTTTTCCCTTTACCTGGTTTCTTAAACTACGCCAACATGCACCCCAAAAAGATACCTGCGGCACTCATTCGAGTCCTAAATAAAAAAAATCCTAGTTCCATTAAATCAACCCTAAATAAAATACTATTTTAATATTTCTTATGCCCATAAATTTCAAATAAATAATTATACTTTCAAATATAACCAATTTACTTAATTCCCAAATCCCACTCTCACTTTGGAGTGGAGCCTAGGAAACCCAAATTGAAAATTTACTCTAGCAAAAATGACGATGATTGCGACTAGGACCCTGTGGTGGTGCTCAATCGTCGATTTAGCGACAGATTTAAGGAAAAATTGAGAAAATAGGGAAAAGTTATCTTACCCCAAGAATGGTGTCTACACCACTCCCACGACAAATCCGCTCTGGTATAAATGTCGGTGGCGGAGTTAGGAACCCAACGGTACCTTCTGTTTCCCGATCAGTCGAATATCCGCCGAAAAATGAGGAGAGAGAGAGAGAAGGACGGATACGGAGAAACGGGAGTGCAGTGGGTGGGCGGGCTCTACATCTCAATCTGGATTGAATTGTTTACCTTATATATATATATCTTATAGATTATTATAATATTATATCTTTATTATACTATATTATTTAATTAATAATAATAATTTAATTTTTAATTTTTTTTTAAAAAAATTTAATTTTAATTTTAATTTACTTTTTTTTTGGATCACTACAATAAAAAATGATAAGGAGACATGTGTCCCCTTGGTCAAGGGATGGGTGACACATGTCCCCTCACTAATGTGTCTTATCTCCCATTAATGTGTATTATCTCCTCACTAATATGTCTTATCCTATCATTAATGTGTTTTATCCCCACACTAATGTGTCTTATCCCTTACTAATGTATCTTATCCTATCATTAAAGTGTCTTATCCCCTCACTAATGTGTCTTATTCTCTCATTAATGTGCCTTGTCCCTTGTTCATGTGCCTTAACACATTTATATAAAGGGAGGAGGTGTAGGAACCCGAACTCGAAAAATGAAAGAAAATATTTTTAAAAAAGAGAAATAAAGAAAAATAAAGGAAAATAAAAAAAAGGAAGGAGTTAGGTTTGGCAGGGCCAAATCTGTCGACGGTTTTTGAAAGCAGGAGAAAACTGTTGCCGATTTTGGGTCAACTAGGTGAGTCAACCACAAAACCGTTGACGGATTTCTCTTGGGCTGCCCACCTATAAATAGAAGTGAGCTCATTTTTCTTAGAAATTCAAAAATCCTCTCTTCTCGGCTCTGCTAGGGTTTCAACTTTTCTTCACTAAAAGGCTCCTATGAGTTCTCTCTCGCTCCCAAATCACTCTCTCTCTCTCTCTTTCTTTCCAGCTCGTAGGATCTCGCATTTCTACTAGTTCGAAAAGCAAGGGTTTCAGTTTTTCTGTCCGTTTCAGTTTCTTTTACATAAACAGGTAAGGGGAATTAACTATACCAGGTTTTTATTAAATTTAAATTGGTTATTTTTGAGTAAATAAGTTGTTTATATATAGTATGCTTTTTTAAACAGTTTAGGCATTTGAAAAATAATGGTTTTGTTTATAATCTATATTTGGGGGTCATCCGTGTGGCGGGAATATAACTTCGTAATTAACTGGGTGTGAATACTGGCTGCTTGTGAATTTTGCTTGGTGGTAACTGCTGTGGTGAATGATTTGATGTGTTTGGATGGGTTATGATTACTGTTTATTTGTGAATACTGCTTGCTTGTGTAAATTGTCTATTTGTAAATACGATGGTGAATTCATAGATGCGTGTGAATGAATTATTTTGTGTGATTATCAGTGTGTATCACAACATAACGTTGGCAAACCTGAAGAGTTCGTTATATTACCTAGGTATAATCACGATATAACGTTGGCAGGCTTGAGGAGTTCATTATATTGTCATTATATATTTAGGGTAGAGCATTGGTAGGCCTAAGGAGGTTGTCCTACTGATACACTATGGATAGGTCATTGTGAAAGTATGACAGTGATGGTTGGCGAGGAAGAATTTGTGCAGTATCATATGTGGATGTGAATCCTAGGTGGATGTGAGTCTTGTGTGGACTATTTGCCTGTGTGGGTAAATGATGTGAAATGTGTTTTGATAAGATGCATAATTCGTGAATATGTGGGTCTCTAGAATATAATGGATATTGGAATATGTATGAATGCTAGTCGTGGATTTATTTGCATGAATATTTATAGTAAGGTAAAACTCTCTGTCCGAGAGCTTACTGGGAAGTGAGTGCTCTGATGGGTATCTGTTGTAGCCGCACCCAAATGTTAGGGTACGGTTACGAATGGTATTAGAGCAGAAGGAAGGTACATGTATAGGCGTGTAATCTTCCCTATCCTCGGGAACTTTCGTCATAAATATTGGTTTGTTTGTGCGACCACAGTTTGTATGCACCTTGCCTGTTATGTATGCGTGAGTGTATTCTGCATGTGCCTCCTCTGTTGATGTTGAATAACAAATGATTATATTTCGTATTTATTTAAAACTCTTATACCACATACTATTATAGTTTATTCCATCCTTATTGAGATGTGTTTCACCCTAGCGATTGATTATATTTTCAAGTCCTTCAGGTGATCGAGCTTAGAGCTCCGGGCAGGGTTTAGTACTTTTTGGTAAATTTTGAGTGGTCGTAAAAACAGTTTATGTTTTAAAATTTCTAGCGATGTAATAGAAGTTATGGTTATACATTTTGGGATGTTCAGACATTACTCTAATATCTTTGTATTTTGGGTTGGATAGCATAGAACTCTGGTATTACGTTGGAGGTTGTTTATTTATTTCCGCGCTGTGAATGATATTTATTGGTATCAGAGAGGATTTATTCAGAACATAACCCTCCAGGCCTACTTTCGGGTTCGGAGCATTACAGATGGTATCAGAGCCTAACGATTCTGCAAACTACAGTCGATATGTTGTTAGTATGTCGTTAGAGCTACAACCAGACTTAGGTTCCAAATTTTTTTATAACTTTTACTTCGAATCTGACCATGAAACTTGGTAGGCTCATATATAACATATATAAAAACATATGGAATTAATTTGGTGATTTTTGAAGCTTGAGAAGATGATTTTTAAATTTTTCAAAGTGTTAAATTATGGGATGCCCAGTTCATTTGGTGGAACTGAATGTCAAATTCAAAAATCAAGTTTAGTGACCAAAAGATATTGTATGGATACAAAATTTGTCTCTAAATTCTAAGCATAAAAAGAATATCATTTCAAGATAAGTCTCATATTTTTATGATGTAATGACTCGAGGAATAATGGTATTTAAATAATAAAAAAAAGTAAAATTAAATTTGAACAGAAGGAGGCAGCAGCCTTCGTCGACGAAGGTGTGCCTCGTCAATGAGAAAATACCAAAAGGATATTTGGGCAACTCTGAATTTCGTCGACGAAGGGGAGAGTTCGTTGACGAATTTCCTTTTGACCTCGTCGACGAGGTGACGTGGTGTAACGACCTGCTAATTAAATGAGTTTTATATATATACTATAACATTTATAATAATATGATACCAACTGAATTAAACTCAATCATCAACCCAAACAGCGAGAAGCATAAATCAAATAAACATAACCATGTGTAATTATATACAATATCAGAGTGCTAAATTATTTCCCAAAATATACATATATGACTGTTCCCCAGCAATATCCTCAACTGGTTAGGGCTATAAAAAAAATATTTCAAAACCAAATACTCACTCTCTACTGACAGAGCAGTACTGAAGCCCCTCTACCTGCGAGCTTGGTCTGCTCGCCTGCCTGGGTCACCTGAAAAATGTCAAATTAATTGGAATGAGCCAACGCTTAGTAAGACAAAATATGTTATCGCTAGTGTGTGGCAAATGAGTTACAATATTATGAAGATCTATTGCTATATAATCACGTATAACTGAATCTATAAATGTAGTACAAGTAATAGAAATCATCCCCATTTCCATGCTGCTTAACACATTTGTAATTTATATTTCTACTCAAAATACTTCTATTATAAATAAATATACTTTCTGTCTCCGTAAATCTGTATATACATAATAATAACTGAAAACTTCCCTGTGGATAACTGTGTATCATGATTTAACCCCTCATGATAGGGTTATGTGGCCCGCAGGCGGGATCTACCCTGGCTGGCCTACCAGGGTAAACCACTATACTTCCTTAGTTTGATCTGCCCTCCTCAACCCATATCTGATGGGGAGCCTGTCCACATCAGGGCACTATATGATTGACCTACGACCACGTATTATCTGAATAGGTGGTTGCACTCTGTAAACTGTATGTAGCTACGGTACCGTACTCTATAACTGTATGGTCCAACAGGTTCTAATACTATATAATATATTTCTATATACAACTAGCTGTTTTACCATGATTCTGTAATAACTGTATAAACCATGACAATGAAATAAACTGTAACTGTATCATCTGCATCTTTGAATTGAACTGTAATCTGTCAGTCATGGTACTGAAAACTGTATAATCATGGTACTGTAAACTATATAATCATGTTACTGTATTTACTATAAAACATAACCACTGGTTATATTTCTGTAAATCATATCCTAAAAATACTGTAAAACATGTTTCTTTACTATACCCATATTCTCAAGCCACACAGTAATTTTAAACATATTATACATAAATGATAACCTGTATAAATTTCTATCGTGAATAATCATCCGATAAAAACGTATAGTTTATACTGAAACATAGAAAAATTGCCTAACATAGCATATTTTCCTTACCTGATTCCTGCTAAAATCCCCATAATAAGACGGGTCCTACACCCGCAGGGTTCTCCACTCAACACCCTGAAAAATCATAAATCCCATAACAAAACATCAATATTTTTTGGCTTACATTATTTCCTACAACTATCAGAAGGCCAAAAACTGAATAAAAGACCTTACCCTGGATTTGGGATGAATTCCAACTCCGTCCCACCAACGATTCGCTCCGAAAGACTTGAAGAGAACTCCGTCAGGAACGTCGTGGTGGTCTCAGATCGTCAATTCGGTGACTGACGGGGCCGAAATTGAAGGAAGAAGAGAGAGGAGCCATAGGGGTAAAGAGAGAGAGAGTTTACGACAAATTTCTGCGATTAAAATCAGTTTAGGGCTATTTATACTGCGAGATTCATCGACGAGCCACGTCATCTCGTTAATGAGTCCTTAAGTAATTTCGTCGACGAACCTTACCCTTTGTTGACGAAATTCAGAGTAGCCCAAATTCTTCTCTCAGTATTTTCTCGTTGATGAAGCTCGCCCTCGTCAACGAGGTCCTGATGTACCCTCGTCGACGAATCCCTTGTATTTGTTGATGAGGCCCTGATAAATTTAGTGGGGTATTTTTCCCAAAGTTCGATATTGTCGACTGCCTCCTTCTGTTACTGTTTCTATTTCTCTCATTCTTTATTATTTAAATACCATTATTCTTTGGGTCATCACACGTGGCTCGTCGACGAAGCCCCTAGTTTAAATAGCCTAAAACTTAGTTTAAACGCAAAAATAAAAAAAATAAAAAATAAAAATCAGAAAATCACACACTCTCTCTCCTCCCTACTGTTTCTCTCTCCTCTCTCTTCGATTTCGGCTCCGTCGTTCATCGGATTGACGATCTAAGGCCACCACAACGCTCTTGGGGAAGTTCTCTCCAAATCTTTTGGAGCGAATCATTGGTGGAAGTGAGTTGAAATTCATCCATGAGTTGAGGTAAGACTATTTATGCCAAATTTGGTCTTTTCATAGTTATAGGTAGGGGTGAGCAAACGGTTGGTTCGGCCAAATTCGGTTAATTAACCGAATTAACTGAAATTTTCGGTTAATGATTTCTGATAACCGAACCGACCGAACAAAGGAAGCTCACCGAACCGAACCCGACCGAATTACCTTTTTGGGTAATTCGGTTAACCGAATTTAACCGAAATAATTTGAAATTAATTATTAAAAATAGAATATAATTATAATTTTTTTACTAATTCGAGCTTAATTAAGCATCTCATCTATTAATTTTATTAATAAAAAAGATATTTTGGTATTAAACTATAAGAGTAGAATCACTAGAATCATTAATTATCAATTCGGTTAATTCGGTTAACCGAATTGATAATTCATATTAACCGAACCGCTAACCGATTAACCGAAAATTGGTAAAATCGTAACCGAACCGAACCGACCGTATTTCTTGACCGAACCGAACCAACCGAAATTGGTCGGTTAATTCGGGTTTCCTCGAATTATGCTCACCCCTAGTTATAGGAAATGATATTCACGTAAAAATACTTGAAGTTTTAGTTATGAGAGTTGTTGAATTTAGGGTATTGAACGGGGAACCCTACGAGTGCAGGACGAGTGAAATTTTTGGGGGGTTCCTTTCTAGTGTCAGGTAAGGGAATAAACTAATGCAGATAATTTTCATACAAATTATTATTATTTATCAATAAATTAAATTTTAGGAAAACATGTATTATATTTGAATATTGTTGAGAAAATGCATGTTTGGGAAAATACTGCTATTATACAGGAAATATGATTTTAGAATAAAATATATGATTTTACTCAACATTGTGTGGCATGAATATGGTTTTCCATGATAAGTATTATGTTATGGCAAATTTTACGAGTAAAACATGTTTTCAGGAATTATGAAATAATACAGTACATTATGATTTTGAATACATGATAATTCATTTATTTATTCAGAAAGATATGTATGAGATATTCAGTGCAAAACCGTGATTGATAGTCGACGCAAAGCCATGTTTTACGTATGATTTCGGCGCAAGATTATGAAATTATAGAAATGCTATCAATCTATTTATGTTAAATGCTATATTATCATATATTATATGTTATCAGAATCTGGATGTTAGTTTAGTTCAGTTTCAAGAGCACGGTACCATAGTTATATAGATTAGATATCTATATTCAGATTAGTGCTAACCACCCCACAAAGGGGTGGAAGATGGATAATCGATGTGGCTTTTAGTGTAGAGTTGTAGACGTCCACTTGACAATCCAAACCAGGGTGTAGCGGGCCCATCGTACTTATAGACATTTTTGGCTCGATAGTGGTCGGCCAGCCATTGTCGGGTCCTGCCTTCGGGCTGCACAATCTGTTATGGGGGTAATATATGACATCAACTAACTATTCATTTTGGGTATGTTTTCAGTATTATCAGTTATACCAGACATTTTATGAACTGTATGATTTACTAGAAAATACAAAAATATATGATTATTCAATATGTTATGATGAATGTTTTCAGGTATATGAAATGTACTGTATATCTATATTATCATTAAATATTCATATTGCCACACAGTTGTATTTAATTTATTTTCCCTTACTGAAAAGTGTTTCACGCCCGAACTTAAATAATTTTCAGGAAACCTAGAGGACCGACGGGTTGTGGTTGCCGTTGAGCCTGTTGTACAACCCCGTTAGGAGGGTAAGTTTAAACTAGGATCAATAGTCTCGTTGTAGGATCTTAGGAAATACTTTTGGTATTTTTGGATATTTTGGGAGATTGTATATAAACACAGTGTTTTGGATTATTGTTAACTCTGGTATTATGTATTTTGTGGTAATGAGGTTGATGATTTACATTTACTATTGCTTAGGTTATGCTGTGTATGACAGGTGTCCCCGCTACCCACGGGGTCTTGACTATTTTACTTATTATGTTTTATTATATGATTAGATAAGCAAGTCATTACAATAGCAGTTTATTAAATACAATTAGAATTAGATCTTTGAGGGGGTTCAAAGTGAAATTATAATTAATTTTCTAAATCATGGATTTGTGGTTATCTTGTGATAGGTTAAAGATTTACTAGAAAGTTTCAATTCCAGAGGAGATCGAGGTAAGTGGGTTTGATTATGCCAACTTTTAATAAAAATCCCTGAGTTTATTTAAAAAAAATTAATTCTCTTGGGTAATTTATAGCATTATGATGTTCTATTGAGAATAAATGTTTTCAGCACGAAAATCGTATGACATGAGCTTATTTTTATTAAAGTACATTGCATGTTTCATGAAATAGTGAGCAATGAAGATATTTTTATGATGCTATTTTAATTGCATGATTTATATATTAGTATGTTTTAAAACTCTTATGGCTTAGAGATTACAGAGTTACAGGTGCTCGGTACTGTAACTTATAGCTTATAGTTACAGAAAATGTACTCACGTTGTTCTATATAGTAGTTTTCAGAGTAGTGGATTCTCTCGAGTGCACACCTAATTTCGGATCAAAACTTAATAAGGAAAATTTCACTTATACTTTATAGTTAAAGTTTAACTTAGTTTGGTTGTCCGCTGACTAAGTCTAGTCACTGTTTTAAAAAATAGTTATAGTTTATAGTTAACAGTTACAATATACAATTTCAAAAGCTATAGCTTAATGGAAATAAGTTTATGCAGAAATTTATAAATATTTTACAAATTAATAGATGCAGTTTTGAAATTACAGTATTAAATGTTAACTGTTACAGAATTATGGTATAATAAAATTAATTATAACTACATATTGATATAATCTTTCTTACTTACTGAGTGTCGTCTCACCTAATTATTCTCCTACATTATAGATAACTTTCATGAGCGTATTGAGAATCAGGCATAGCAAACACGTGGGCGGGATTAGAGAGAGCAGTATAGAATAAATATTAGTATAAAATCAGCTCGAAACGCTTTCATATTTTGGAATTTTTAAGAATATTGATTTTGATGTTGGAGTTACTTTTGTAATGCAGTAATAGCATTACCATAGGAACTCACATCTTAGACCCTACAGGTTTGATACTCACCTGTGCAATTATTATAAGAACTCACACCTTAGACCCTATAAGTTTGGGCTGTGACAAGTTACTACATCCTGTTTTAATGTTAACTTAGTATTAAACAGATGACATATTGAGCATTTTAATTAAAAGAATTTAAAAACAACATAAATCTATATCTATTCTAATATATGTTAAATCATATCATACTACCCTCATATGCTTATAAATCATACTTTATTTTTCTTCTAATTTTAAATTGTTTAATTATATAACTAAGTTATTATTAATTTGTTTTTAACTCCTGAACTTCTATTGATGACTCATTTAACAAATTAATCTCCATAATTTTAAATTTCTTAATATATAAATTCATTTATGACTGGTTGGTTTATTAGTTCTTGAACTCCTGTTAATGGTTCATTAAACAATTTACTTGTTTACAATTTTGTATTTAAATTCTATTTTAATAAACATATATCTCCAATCTTATTGGTAACTTAATTTTTTTATATTTATTTTAATATAGCCTAACTTTTAAATCTCTTCCTTTCATACCTAAATTCACCATCTTTTTTCTCCTTCCACATAAATTAAGGCATGACTTTGTTTTTTCAATTATCATAGAATCCTCTAATAGTTTCTATTTCCTCGATAGTTACTCCTCTTGAGCTATGATCCTCTCCATGAATCATAATAAATTTTAAAATACGCTATTTGAAAGTCAGATTTAAACTAAAAGACTTAGTTTTGACCTCAAATACTAAAGTTATGTTTAGAATAAAAAAAAATATCAGGAAAATGAAAGGAGAACATCAAATTATCCATATATTCATGTTTGGTTATTAAGAAAAGAGAGAAATATAATAAAAAGTATGCAAATCTATAAACAAAATTTTGATTTTATATATCATTAATATTTAGTTTTTCCCAATTGTTAGTCATGTTAAAATAGAATTTTATTTTTTATTGTATTTAATGGAGAAAGGAAGTATAAAGGAAAATGAGTTTCCTTCCAATTTTCCTTTCATTTTTTTTCTCAAAAAAAAAAAAATTCTTAAACCAAACATACCCTGAAAAAATTCCAAGAAATGGGCTATTTTGAAAGATAAATTTATACATAAATATAATTTTAAGATGGTGTATATATTACAAATATATAAGTGGTATATTTTGGGATTCTCTTGACAACTCTCATGCATATATACAAAATATTACATCCAAACTATTCTTAATCCTTTCTTTATTTTTATTTAATAAAGAAAAAACACATATCATTTGCATTATAAGGGTTTGGAAAGCAATATGGTTTAACTAATTACCCTCTTTTTATTATTTATTAAGTTGATTGTATTAACCCACTAAGTTTTATGTTAATTTAGATGATAACAAAACAAATAAGAATTAGTTAGTGTTATATGAATGTGTATTTTATGAATTATTATGTTTATGTTTATACATGGAAATCATTTTTGATATTTAGGGTTAATATGTAAATACATAATTAGAAAATAAATGTACCAACTTGAGTATCATATAGTAAAATCACTATATTTTTATTGAAAGTTTCTAATGTGACAAAGCCCTTTATATTTTAAAACTAACTCATAAATCTTTTCAAGAACATTCAATTTGCCTCTTATATATCTATAACTAAAATAGGTGTTTTTGTAAAAGTGCACCATATTTTTTTAAGAAAAAGGTTAAGTTATAAATTTGTACTATTTGTGAATCTAATTATATATTTTATTCCACGTGAGTTAAAAATTATAATATTATCTCATATAAAATAGACTCATCATTCTCTCCAAAAAAGTTTTATGTAGATGTTTTGGAGCAATAATGTAGAATTAATAATTAAAATATTATGGTCATTCTGCACTGCCACAGAGTCAAAATTAGAAATTAGTATGCTACAATAAATTAGACATATCTTATTATAAGATCTTTGAAAATATTTTTTATTTTTTATATGAAAGTAGACGTTATGAGGATTCCAAAACGACATGACACGCTTAATTTGAATAAACACTCGATTTATTATGAATTATACAATTCAACCAACACTCCTCTCTCATACAAGTAGCTCAACATATCTATAGTATTTGAATTTTATCTCTTCAATAGCTACTCCAATTGGGTGTTATGGGGATTCCAAAACGACATGACATGCTTAATTTGAATAAATACTCAATTTGTTATGAATTGTACGAATCAACCAACAATCCTCTCTCATAAAAGTAGCTCAACATATTTATAGTGCATGTTTGAATTTTATCTCTCCAATAGCTACTCCAATTGGTGTGATTTTTTTTCTTTGGAAATTAGACTCATTGACAAGTTAATACGAGTTTTTATAAAATTTTATTTAGTACTTGCTAACTGTTTGTGATTTTATAAAATATATCATTTCACCAAAAAATTAGATTTTTTGTGATATCATTAATTGTTTAAGTCCAAATTTAATCATAAAGAGTTAGAACCTCTCAAACATCTAGTAGACAATTTTTACTGTAAAAGGAGTCTAGTTTCAAGGAAGAATGAGAAAAGAAATCAATATCAAAATGATCTTCCATTTTCTTCCACATTTCTAATTGATAGAGGGTTTTGTTCTAACTCAAGAGAACACTTTCTTATAAACTTTGTTTTTTCATTAGTTTTAACTCTCTTCAAGTCTCTTTGAGAGAGTTTGAGTTATAAGTTTAAGTTGTGACATCAATCTACTTAGGGAAACTAAGTCACACATCATTTGTAATTTCTCACTGCTGTAAGTGTTGTTTGAGTCATGGCAAAAGACTTTTTTTTTTTTTTTTGTATTATAGCTCTGATAAAAGGTTAGGTCTTATAATTGTGTTCTTATTCCGATTAAAAGGTAAGAAGTTTGCTGGTGGAATCTTGGTCTAGTTTCGATTGAGAGAGTGAATGTAGGTGTTCGTGAAGGAGATCGAATCACTATAAAAGAATTTGAACATTTCTTTATATTTTCTTTTACATTACTTATTGTTTAATTGAATTAACTATTCAATTATACTTGTACATATTTCATACACTATATTGAGTCATTGAAGAGTTTACAGTGAACATAAACTTATTTTTATTTAAGTTTCCGCAACACATTCATTAAAATATACATTCCAGACCATTACTCAACAAGAGTTTGATAAAAACGAGTAAATGTTATAGATATTGGATATTTTCACCCTTCTAAGGGACCAATAAATTGAATTAGTATTAAAGAACTCGTAAAATACTATAATTCAATTGATAGATTTTTCTTGATTTCTTGCATTTTGCTTTTCGTGATTTTGTTTGATTTTTATATTTTTTGGGAAAAAATAGAGTAATAAGAATAATGATGAGATTTATAGTAAATTTATTTTCCTTTCTCATTTGGAGGTGAGGTCTCCAAAAAATGTTAAGACATTGAGTCACTGACTTCTTCTGAGTTTTCTTTTCCTATTCCTTTTATTTGGAACAAATATTATACCCTTAGTTTGTAAAAAATTTAAAATTTATATTCTTGTTATAAATAAATGTCCATTGGCAAAATCTTATCATTTTTTAAACGAAATTGTAAAAGTGGATTTAGGATGAAAAATAAGGCACTTACATTTTTTTTTCAAAAAAATTATTCTTTAACTTTTTATTTATCTAACACCAAAATTAATAACACCTTACTTTGTGTCAATATAGATTATGTATAAACCATTTTTTCTTGTAAACAAATGTCAACTTTTTTTCTTTTTTTCTTTTTTATGTTTTGATGTTAACAATCAAAATAGTTGACCACATCCTAAATTTTAAGTCTTCCAATATTACAAATTGTATTAGTTTGTCTATCTTTAAAGTGATATGGTCAATTCTCTCAATTTTAGGATAATTTATCTTTTTTGTAAATCGACATGGTTTACACCCTACTTCGAGTAGAAATGTCTTTTCTTCCTAATTGAAAGGAGTTTCTCTTTACAAATTTGATGTTAGTTTGTCTATCTCTGAAGTCGTGCGTTGATTTTTCTAACTTCAAAATAGTTTTCTTTTCCATGAACCAGAATGACTAAAGCTCTACTTCGAGTATAAGAATCGTTTCTCTCTAATTTAAAGTAGGTTATTTCACAAATTGTGTTGCTTTGTCTATCTTTAAAGTCATAAGGCCGATTCTCCCAATATTGGGATAGTTTTTTCTACTACAAATTGGCATGATTTGCACCCTACTTCGGGTATAAGGTCCATATTCCAAAGCACTTATGCTCTATAACCCATGTTGGTTTGTGTATATTTGAAATAATAAGGTTGTCCAATTTTAGGAGTTTTATTTTCAATAAACCGAAAATGGTTTATACCCTAATTCAAGTATAAGGGTTATTTCTCTCTAAGCCAAGGTAGTTCTCCTATACAAATTGTATTGATTTGTCTATCTTTAAAGTTATGGGGCCGATTTTCTAAAATTTAATCAAAAAAGAAAAACCCTTATTATGTGTTTAATATTGGATTCTAAATATTGTATTTGAGTTTGTGTAGATTTGAAGAAAATAAAATATAAAATTTTGTTGAACTCCATCTCAAACCAATATAAATCTAAACTGAAAGCCCAAAACTAAAACTTGTGAATGCACTTTTAAATGTTGAGAATGTTTAACTATGATACACTTGTATCGTTTACAACCACCTTTGTATAATCATAACCGATGATATAATTTGTAATACCCAAAGAGAGTAAGAATGTAACTTTAGCATGTGTTTAGGGAAACAAATGAAGTAATATATGTTTCAACAAAGTTGGAGCTTCTCAACGAGCACAAATGATAGTTTGACATTTTCCTTGAATTTTACGAAGAATATTCTACTAGCTAATACAAGGGTCCTTGGTGCCCAAGACTACTTTTTCCAATGGATTTTTTATTTTGTTTTACTTTTTTTTTCTTGTTTTCGGAAAATTTACCAGACAAAATTGTTGCTTGGTGCAATGCCGAAACATATGCACATCACATGAATTAATGACAATTCAAATTAAAGACTTTCAACATGAAATTATAAAGTTTTGCTCACTCGCATGACAAACAAATTAGTAAAGCATTGAAGGTTATGGACATGCTTAACCAAAATGTAAGTAAAAGTGAAAAAAGAGAAAGGGAAGAAAAAATTAGAGCGGAATTTGCCTTACTGGTGTCAAAAGCATTGTGTATTTGTGAGAATGGGAGCAACTTCCAATTTGAATGTGTATAAATTTAGACACACGTAATATCAAATTATATGAATTTATCCAAAATTCATATAAATCTAAATCTAAATTTAAGAGAACTAAATTTATTTACAATGAAGAAAGCACCTATGCTTTCAAAGTATTATTTAAGAGAACTAAATTTATTTACAAAGGTTATTGTTAGGAACTTGTGAGCATCCAAATCAAAGTGACACCAAAATTTTAACGTGGTTCGGTCAATAATGACCTACATTCACGGAGCACATACCAAGTATTCACTATCGCCGGAAAATATTATAATTTTCTCTCTCTCTCTTTCTCTTCCTCCCTTCTTCCTTTTAGCTCCCTTTGAGCTTCTCACTCTTCTGCACTCTCACTGTGCTCTGTTGTACAATTACTTCTTCCATAGCCCTCTATTTATAGGGATTGGAATTTAAATCATGATTAAATAAAATCAATTACAAATGGAAGTTATAACGAAGAGATTAATGGAGAGATAAATTCCACTACGTTTCTAACTCAGCTCCTAACTTGCAACGTGTCTCCAGCTGTCTCCCGACTGTCTTTTGGCTCCATCTCTAACAATCTCCCACTTGGAGATAGAGACGCCTCCTCAAACAGTATCATGAATAAATGATGTGCTCAAAACATATGTTTTCAGGCATGAAGACCAACTGAAGTTGAACACAACTTCAGTTTCTCTGTAGTCACCATCTTCCTGTCTGCTCTGAAACGTCCCGAACCCTTAAATCCGGGCCCATTGCGTTATACCTGATCATATCCTTGATAAATCATGATCCATAACATACACAACGGAAAATATAAACAAAATCTCCATATAACATAATACCAAAGTTTACTAATTCTAACTATAATCCATATTAAATCATCCAACACCTGTATTTCCATAAATCTACATAACTCCCAAAATAATTCAGTATTTTCACAATCATTCCTTACTCAATAGCCTTGAAACATAAAGACATAAAACTTAAATATTTACTTTCTACAATAACATCATTAAAAATGCTTATACCCTTTTTCTTATATCTCCCAGTAATGCTATAAAAACCTCGAGCTCTTTAAGCTCGATCTCGAAGAAATCCTGAAAAAAAGATAAATTCATATTCGGGTGAGACACATCTCTGTAAGGGAAGAAATAATATATTAAACTTAGCATGCGGCCATCATGAGATTATACATATCATTTTATAATATTTGCAAATCATTAACATAATTTCCTGAAACCATTTTCTGATCCTAATCAAACACATACAAATGTTTAACCCACGAGATTACCCAAGGATAGGGGTGATTACCCATGCATACAAGTAGCACCCCTCTGCTTTGATACTTAAGTAACCCTAAGGTCACAATTAAAACATACCAACTCACCTTACTCAGTAAGCCCTCAAGTGTTAAATTGATCTTATAGTCACGCATTCAACAATAGTTTACCGGCAAAGGCCCTAAGGATAGGAAATTCTACCCACCCCTACAAGTAGGTTCCCTCTGCCTTAATGCGTTATGCAGCTACTGTCACATCTAAAGCTACTAGTGTAAGAACCCGAAAAATATAAAATGGATTTCTGCAAATTTCGTCGACGAAGCCAGATTTTGTCGACGAAGGCTGTAGACTTTTTGTCGACAAAATTCAGAGGTTCGTCGATGAGAAGAAGCTGAGGGTCCTGGAGAAATTGAAATATCAGACTTCGTCAACGAGGCTGCCGACATCCGCGACGAAATCCTTGCTTTTTGTCGACGAGGGAACTTTTCGTCAATGAAAATCAGCGGTGTCAAAGGGTATAAAAGGAATTTTCTCATTTTTTCTTCATTAAGAAATCCAATTCTCTCTCTCTCTCTCTCTCTCTCTCTCTCTAAACTCTCTAAACTCTATCTACTTTTTCCTTCTCTCAAGATTTCCTCACCGATCATTGAGAGAATTAGAAAACGGAAGTTACCACGAGGATCGTGGAAGGATTTTCTACAACTTCTACGGATTGGAATCTCATTTCGGAGATTTTCGGGTTTCGGCGAAATTTTGAGGTAAGGCTCGGTTTTCATTTCTGATCTGATAGTTTTGTAAAGGATGGTCTTGTGAGTATTTTCTGTACTACGATTTGTAGGTTTTGGAATTCGGTTAGCTGTTTAGGAGCTTTGGAGTTCGAGATTTTGCTTACGGGGTTGAGGTAAGGGGAAACTGTGTTATGTTGGTTATTTTTGAAATCGAACTCGGTGGAATTGTGGTCCACGATCATGTGTGTGTTTTGGCTACTCATTTAGGGGGATCTAACGGGGAAAATATGGGTTTTTCATTATTACAGTTTTTGGGAAAAAGGGGGCAACGGGCTGCATCATTGGTTTTGATGAAAACCTATGTATATGTGTGATTTATACTGCGTGAATGGGATGGTCGTGCCTTGACTTTGTATAAACTGTATTCGTCTGGAAAACTACGATTTATATTACCAAATGGGTATGGTTTGTTTGGTTATATGAGCTTGCATGTGTGTGTGATATGTTGAAATGCCAGTAGGAATGCAGTTTTGAAATTATTCCAAGTACTGCGAGTGTTTGGCTCTATATTCGAGGGCGTCTGAAATCGCTGGCCATAGATTGGTAAGAGTATCCGGCTCTATATCCGAGGGCATGAGCCTTTTTTGGCAGATCAAACCGCAGGGTGTGGATCCACCATTTGAGCGCCGGTACGATGCCATGGGAGTCAAGGACTAGCCATGTGCCGGTGGCGCCAGGCTTCGCAGGTTGGCTATAGGCCAACGCCAGAATGCAGGACCGGCTTTGGGCGGATGAGTGTGACGACACTGTGTACTGATCATGTGTGTGTTTGACGGGACTGCGTATAAATGGCCGTCGTATGTGTGCATGTATGCACTGTGTGAATTAGTACTGGATTGTTTCAACTGTGTGCATATTTGTCATAATAACACTCAAATGCCACACACCAATATAACTGGTGTTCTTCCTTACTGAGAGGTGTCTCACCCCTACTGTACGTACATTTTTTACAGGTCCTTCGAGTAACTGGAACTAGCGTCCTGGTGTAGGGAGCGTAGTGGCCGGTGTACTGCGTTAGCGCTTGGGTAAGTGCTAGGATTGTATTGTGTTGGGTTGCCATTTTGAGTTGTATTTGGACTCCCAGTTTGTATGTTTTGTTAGAGCTATGTTTTGCTCTTATATAGACTCTGGTATGGTACTACATATGTTGATATAGTATGATTTTTTCACTGCGTATATGATTGTGTTTGGATGCTGTTTAGGGTGCTTGGAACCCCACGGGGTCGGACCCTCATCCATTGTATAGTATCTTTGATGATTGTATGATATAGGGACATGTTAGGTTACATTCTCACCTCTGGGTCCCATTACAGGGTTCGGGGCGTGACAGCTTGGTATCAGAGCTAACCAGGTTACTAGATCTTGTAGACTTGGTTAGGCTTAATTATGAGTACATACCAGAGTATAGGATGTGGATAGGGGTAGTGTTGGTTGAGGGTTGTTCGGTTGCTAGACCGGGGATTGTCGATGGTATTCCGTGTTTTTCCTAGGATGACGATTCCAGTAAAAGCAGGGCAGATCATTGATGACTTTCGTGTCGGTGTGATAGGTCAGACCTAGCCTGGCAGGGAGTAGTTAACATGATCAGTGTAGATCATTGTATTAACTGTATGTGTTGTAGGGACACTGATAGATTCCTATTGTGTTACAACATGGAGCCCAAGGATAATAACCTAGGAAGTGGCTCCGAGGAGACTGCGAGTGATGAGTCTCCTTCTATGCCTCGAGGTTTGACGAGGCAGGTATTGCACGAGATCGAATAGAGTGTGAGGAGACGCAAACGCTCTCCTACTGCTGCAGGGTGCACCATTGAGAGGTTCACACGTATGCATCCTCCGACGTTCTATGGAGGACCTGACCCGATGATAGCAGAGGATTGGGTGGAGAAGATTGAGAGGATCTTGGAGGTCCTGCACTGCACGGATAGGCAGCGAGTTCTTTATGCCACCTTCCAGCTATCTGGGGAGGCGGGTAGATGTTGGACTGCGGTGAATCTGCTGGAGAAGCAAAGGGGTGGTTATGAGGAGATGACATGGAGCCGATTCAAGGAGGTGTTCTTTGACAGATACTTCCTGGCTTCTGTATGTGATGCGAAGGCAGATGAGTTTTTTGCTCTGACGTAGAGGAGTATGATGGTGCAGGGTTACGCGACACGGTACGTAGAGCTGTCCCGCTTTGCACCATGTATGATCTCGAGCGAGTACGAGAAGACTCGGAGGTTCGAGAAGGGTTTGAGGAAGGATATCCGCAGACTGGTGGGTGTGCTTCAGATCTGCGAGTTCTCGGTATTAGTGGATAAGGCCACAGTGATTGAGACTGGTATCCGAGAGGATGTGGCGGATCAGGAATCAAGGAAGAGGACCGTACCTTCTGGTTCTCAGACAGGATCTCGTCAGGGATCGTGGAATAAGAGGAGCAAGGGCTCGAGTTATTGTCAGAATACCGAGCGCCAGGGTTCTTAGGGGAGCCAGACTCGTGGGCGTTGTGACAGATGCCACAAATGGCACGAGGGTGAGTGCCAGACATTTGGGGGTAATTGCTATAACTGTGACCAGCTAGGCCACAAATCTCCTGATTGTCAAGCGCCGAGGCGAGTTGTACCTGCAGTTAGTAGGAACCGAGGGAGTAATCAGATACCTCAGGGAACCGCTCAGACGAATACAGCTCCGGCCAGAGTATACTCTCTTACTCCAGCGGACGCTGAGCATGTAGGTAACGTGGTGACAGGTACCTTATTATTGCTTTTGAATAAAGCTTCTGTATTGTTTGATTCGGGTGCAACCCATTCCTTTGTGTCTGTGAATTTTATGAGACGGTGTGGGGTTGAGACCCGAGATATGAATGAGGTGTTATTTGTTACTACACCATCTAAGAGTGTATCTTTCTGTAGGAAGATGTTGGTAGGCTGCCCAGTGAAAATTCAGGGGAAGTTGCTACCGATGAATCTTGTGGTATACAACATGTCAGGGTTCGATATCATTCTAGGGATGGATTGGTTGTCCTCCAGTTATGCCGTTATTGACTGTCGTAGGACGGTAGTAGTTTTCAGACCTCCTGGAGAGCAGGAGTACGAATTCGTGAGATCGTGTGTGCATTCAGCGCCACAGATTCTGTCGGCACTACAAGTGAGGAGGCTGCTCTTGGACGGATGTCAGGGGTACCTAGCTTGTGTGAAGGAACCACTGCGGAATGAATTGAGACTCGAGGACATTCGGGTAGTCAGCGAATTCTAGGATGTGTTTTCAGATGATTTACCTAGTTTACCTCCAGATCGTGAGGTGGAGTTTGTGATAGAGTTGCTGCCCGGTAAGGCAGCTATCTCTAAAGCTCTGTACTGAATGGCTCCTGCAAAACTTCGGGAGTTGAAGGAGCAGTTACAAGAGTTACTGGATAGGGGATTCATTCGACCTAGTGTTTCGCCCTGGGGAGCTCCAGTATTGTTTGTGAAGAAGAAGGACGGGTCGATGCGGATGTGCATTGATTACCGTGAGATTAACAAGGTAACTGTGAAGAATCGCTATCCTTTACCGTATAGATGATCTTTTTGACTAGTTGTAGGGGACGCGGGTCTTTTCAAAGATTGACTTGCGGTCAGGATATCATCAAATGAGGGTTAAAGCAGAGGATGTAGCGAAGACTGCTTTTCAAACCAGATATGGCCACTATGAGTTCTTAGTCATGCCTTTCGGGTTGATGAATGCTCCGGCGGTGTTCATAGATCTGATGAACAGAGTTTTCCATGAGTACCTAGATTGATTCGTAGTGGTATTCATTGATGAAATTCTGGTGTGCTCGAAGAGTACGGAAGAGCACGCGGAACATTTGAGGTTAGTGCTACAGATTTTACGAGAGAAGAAGTTTTATGCTAAGTTGAAGAAGTGTGAATTCTGGTTGAGTCAGATTGCGTTCTTAGGCCATGTGGTTACTGGGGATGGTATATCAGTTGATCCTAGCAAGATTGAAGCTGTGGTCAACTGGGTAAGGCCAAAGAATGTGCAGGAGGTTCGGAGTTTTCTAGGACTGGCGGGTTACTATCGTCGATTCGTAGATGGTTTTTCTAAACTGTCTGGACCTCTGACAATTGACCAGGAAGGGAGTACAATTTGACTGGACTAGTGATTGCGAGCAGTGCTTTCAGGAGTTGAAGCACCTGCTGGATACTGCTCTAGTGTTGACCATTCCTTCGGGGAATGATGGATTTGTGATTTATAACGACGCGTCTCTGAAAGGCTTGGGATGTGTGCTTATACAGCAGGGTAGGGTTGTGGCTTATGCTTCCTGGAAATTGAAAGAGTATGAGAAAAACTATCCTACACACGATTTGGAATTGGCTGCTGTTGTATATGCACTGAAGATCTGGCGACACTATTTGTATGGTGTGCAGTGTAAAATTTTCACTGACCATAAGAGCCTCAGGTATTTCTTCATGCAGAAGGATTTGAATATGAGGTAGAGACGGTAGCTAAAGTTGATTAAAGACTACGATTGTACGATCAGTTATCACCCGGGGAAGGCTAATGTGGTGGCTGATGCATTGAGTTGGAAGTCAGGGCCTACGGCTGTATCTGCGGTTGTAACTCAGTGTCACATTAGACAGGATTTGGAAAGCTTAGGTATAGAGTTGGTGGTGGATGATCATCAGGCTTATCTTGCTGGTTTGGTGGTCCAACCGACTTTGTTTTAGCGTATAAAAGCCACGCAGGCTAGTGATGCAGAATTGACCGACGTTAGGGAAAAGGTACAGCAGGGATTGGCTACAGGGTTTAACATCTCTGAGGGAGGTGTGTTGAGATTTGGGACCAGACTGTGTGTTCCGAATGATGATGAGATTAGAAGGATGATTTTAGAGGAGGCGCATCGTTCTATGTATACAGTACATCCTGGTAATACAAAGATGTATCAGGACTTGCGCGAGACCTTCTGGTGGTCTGGAATGAAGAGGCAGATTACTCAGTTCGTAGAGCAGTGTCTGACGTGTGAGCAGGTGAAAGCTGAACATCAGAGGCCGGCAGGGCCGTTGCAGCCTTTGCCTGTTTCGGTGTGGAAATGGGAGCATATTTCCATGGAGTTTGTGACCGGTTTGCCACCAACGCTTCACGGGCAGAATGCTATCTGGGTGATTGTGGATAGATTGACGAAATCTGCTCATTTCATACCGATGAAGGTTAGCTATCCTTTGAGTAAGCTAGCTGATATGTATGTGCATGAGATTGTGATAATGCACGGAGTACCGGTGTCCATAGTGTCAAATCGAGATCCGAGGTTTACTTCTTGATTCTGGACGAGCTTGCAGGAGGCACTAGGGACAAAGCTTACTTTCAGTACAGCGTTCCACCCCCAGACTAATGGACAGTCGGAGAGGACGATTCAGATATTGGAAGATATGTTGCGAGCTTGCATGTTAGACTTCAGTGGTAGCTGGATACAGTTTATGCCACTTGTGGAGTTCGCTTATAATAACAGCTTCCAGTCTAGTATAGGGATTGTACCATTCGAGGCCTTGTATGGCCGGAGGTGTCAATCACCTTTGTATTGGGATGAGGTTGGTGAACATTAGGTTCTAGGACCTGAACTTGTGCTGCAGGCGTCTAAGAAGGTGGGTTTGATCTGGGAGAGGATTAGATCAGCTCAGAGTCAGCAAAAGAGTTATGCAGATGTTCGCCGCCGTGAGTTAGAGTTCGAAGTGGGAGGTAAGGTATTTCTGCGTATCGCTCTGATGAAAGGGGTAATGAGATTCGGCAGGAAGGGCAAGCTGAGCCCGAGGTATATCGGACCATTCAAGGTACTTGAGCAAGTGGGTCCGGTAGCCTACAGAGTTGCATTACCTTCGGCACTTTCGAGGGTCCACGATGTGTTTCACGTATCCATGTTAAGGAGGTACGTGATGGATCCTTCGCATGTTATCAGCTATGATGAGCTGGATATAGAGGATACTTTAGCGTATGAGGAGTTACCTGTTCAGGTTCTGGACCATAAAGTTCAGAAGCTTCGTACCAGAGAGATACCATTAGTGAAGGTATTGTGGCGAAACAATGAGGTTGAGGAAGCTTTTTAGGAACTAGAAACGGAAATACGCCGGAAGTATCCGCAGTTATTTTGAGCACTGGTACATGATCCTACTGTGGGTTGGGATAGGTGGTTAGTTGTCTAGAGTGTGTGTGTATTGTGAAGTCCTTAGACTGTTATATATGTAACCACGGTATTCCTCCGCCTTAAGTAAGGGTATGTATGTGTATGGTATGACAGGGTTATGTATAAATGACCGCCGTATTCTCTAGAGTATCTATGAATTTGGGAATGAGAGATGGCAAATTTCGAGGACAAAATTTTTGTAAGGAGGGGAGATTGTAAGAACCCGGAAAATATAAAATGGATTCTTGCAGATTTCGTCGACGAAGGCAGTAGACTTTTAGTCGATGAAATTCAGAGGTTCGTCGACGAGGAGAAGCCGAGGGTCCTGGAGAAATTGAAACATTAGACTTCGTTGACGAGGCTGTCGACATTCGTGACGAAATCCTTGATTTTCCGTTGACGAGGGAACTTTTCGTCAAAGAAAATCGGCCAGGTCAAAGGGGTATAAAAGAATTTTCTCATTTCTTCTTCATTAAGAAATCCAATTTTCTCTCTCTCTCTCTCTCTCTCTAAACTCTTTCTACTTTTTCCTTCTCTTTAGATTTCCTCGTCGATCGTTAAGAGAATTAGAAAACTGAAGTTACCACGAGGATCGTGGAAGGATTCTCTACAACTTCTATGGATTGGAATCTCATTTGTAGGTTTTGGAACTTGGTTAGCTGTTTAGGAGCTTTGGAGTTCGAGATTTTGCTTATGGGGTTGAGGTAAGGGGAAACTATGTTATGTTGGTTATTTTTGAAATCGGACTCGGTGGAACTGTGGTCCACGGTCCTGTGTATGTTTTGGCTACTCATTTGGGGGGATCTAACGGAAAAAATATGGGTTTTTCATTATTACAGTTTTTGGGAAAAAGGGGGCGACGGGTTGCATCATTGGTTTTGATGAAAACCTATGTATATGTGTGATTTATACTACGTGAATGGGATGGCCGTGCCTTGACTTTGTATAAACTGTATTCGTTTGGAAAACCATGATTTAGATTACCAAATGGGTGTGGTTTGTTTGGTTATATGAGTATGCATGTGTGTGTGATATGTTGAAATGCTAGTATGAACGCGGTTTCGAAATTATTCCAGGTACTGAGAGTGTCCGGCTCTATATCCGAGGGCGTATAAAATTGCTGGCCATAGATTGGCAAGAGTGTCCGGCTCTATATCCGAAGGAGTGAGCCTTTTCCGGTAGATCAGGCCACAGGGTGTGGATCCACCATTTGAGCGCCGGTACGATGCCATGGGAGTCGAGGACTAGCCATGTTCCAGTGGTGCCGTGCTTTGCAGGTTGGCTACAGGCCAACGCCGGACTGCAAGACCGGCTTTGGGCAGATAAGTGTGACGACACTGTGTCCTGATCATGTGTGTGTTTGATGGGGCTGTGTATAAATGGCCGCCGTATGTGTGCATGTATGCACTGTGTGAATTAGTATTGGATTGCATTCAACTGTGTGTATATTTGTCATGATAACACTTAAATGCCACACACCAATATAACCTGTGTTCTTCCTTACTAAGAGGTGTCTCACCCCTACTGTACGCACACATTTTTTACAGGTCCTTCGAGTAACCGGAACTAGCGTCTTGGTGTAGGGAGCGTAGTGGCCGGTGTACTGCGTTAGTACTTGGGTAAGTGCTAGGACTGTATTGTGTTGGGTTGCCATTTTGAGTTGTATTTGGGCACCCAGTTTGTACGTTTTGTTAGAGCTATGTTTTGCTCTTGTAAAGACTCTGGTATGGTACTGCATATGTTGATATAGTATGATTTTTCTGCTGCGTATATGATTGTGTTTGGATGCTGTTTAGGGTGCCTGGAACCCCATGGGGTCGGACCCTCATCCATTGTACTGTATCTTTGATGATTGTATGATATAGGGACATGTTAGGTTACATTCTCACCTCTGGGTCCCATTACGGGGTTCGGGGCGTGACAACTAGTGCACTCGCCTTACTCAACAAGCCCTCGGGGGAAGAGTATGCCTCGCCCAATCGTAACATGTTCTACATACATAAATACTTCTAATATCATAATACATCGTTCTTTCTATCATTATTCAATCATACACATTTGTTCATATTCATGGTTTAACATTGCATTGCATTTCACTTTAAGTGACTATTTCCCATTTGTATCATTCACATTTCACATTTCATTTCATTGCATTGTTATTCCTTGTCATTTCATAATATTTTCATTTCATTCCTTTGTACAATAGCCGCTCTTTAGCTGTCATTTGTTAGTATACATAAAAATGTGCTAGAATCTAATACAGCTCCTTTTAGCTGTCATCAATTAGTCCACATAGAAATAAGCTAGATCTGCTAACTCGGCTTTCAGCTGTTGTACCTTTACATGGTTGCATTCAACATACACAAGTAACATTGTTCATATCATATTTTATTCTCATTGCTTTACTTACTTAGCCAATATCTCATACATTTAACATATATTTGCACAGAGTCTCATGCCACACAATTTAACAGTAAAATTCATACATATTTCTCATAAAATAAGACAACCCACATTTAATGTTTATATACTAAAAATACCTTTCATGTCTTACATAAATATTCTGAAAATATTTTCCACTTTTGTCAATTCATTTTCACATATACATATCTAATAAACAGCCCTAAACTGGAAAAAAATATAATTTAAACAGTTGACATTTTACCCATACTGAAACATATATACGTATATATAACACAATTTATTTTTCCATTAAATTTATAAAAATTCTGATTTAATATATATTTTTCCCCTTACCAGGTTTCTTGAACTACGCTAACAGGAATCCCAAAAAATACCTGCGGCGCTCACCCGGACCTTGAATAAAAAATTCCTAACTCTAATAAATTATTCTTGAATAAAATATTATTTAAATATTTCCTAGGGTTATAATTCCTAAATAAATAGATATACCCTTAAATTTAGCCAAATTGTCAAATTTCTCAAGTCCCACTCTTGCTTTGGAGTAAGGTCTCGAAAACCCCAATTGAAAAATTACCTACGCTAAAATGACGATATCGATGACTAAGACCCCGTAGTGGTGTCCGTTCGTTGATTTAACAATATATTAACGGCAAAATTAAGAAAATGGGAAAAAATTACCTTTCCCCAAGAGTAGTGTCTAAGACTTTTCCATGAAAAATCTGCTCCAGTAGAAATGTCGGCAACAGAACCAGGATTCCAACAGCACCTTCTGTTTCCCAATCCGTCGCAAACTCGCCGAGTAATTGAGAGAAGGAGAGAGACGGAGACGGAGTGGCTGGAAATATTTTCAGGGGGGTTGCCTTCTCCAGCTTCTTCTTCTTCTGCTTTCTTCTCCTTTCTTTCTTTTCTTCTTATCTCTTCTTTTACTTTACTTTATATATATATTATTCTAATTAGTTTTTTTTTTTAAATCCAATGTAAAAATATTTAATTTGATAATTAATTATTTAATTATTTAATTTATCTTAATTTAATTTAATTTATTATTATTATTATTATTATTATTATTATTATTATTATTTTTCCCACGCCATTCCTTTTATTTATTTATCTGTTATTTTATTTATTTATTTATTTTTAAATTATTTTAATCCTTTTAAATTTTCGGGTCTTTACATGCTCGATTCCTACGGACTAATCTGATGGCTGTCATCTTCACAACTGGTGTAAAAATGCCTATATAGTCAATCCCTTCCTTTTGCTCAAAGCCTTTGACTACCAACTGAGACTTGTACCTTCTGGAACTGTCATGCTCCTCTTCGATTCTGTACACACACTTGTTGTGAAGGCCTTTAGGCAACTTCCACATTCTGTTGGAGGTGAGGGACTTCATCTCATCCTTCATCGCAAGCTCCCACTTGCTCGTATCTGCCACCTGACATGCTTCATTATAGCATTCGGGCTCTCCTCCATCTATAGGAAGTAAGTAATCAATATACCTTCTATCTGGTACATGGGACCGAGTATATCTCCTAAGCTTCGGAGCTGGAGTAGGAGACGGTGGTGCGACAATCTGCTCCACTAGTTCCTCCACCTGAGGATTTTCGGTATTTTGCTGATGTGTCCCGACACATTTTAAGTGGACCAGTTTAAGTCCCTTCTTCTTTGGGGCATGGGTGTTTATCTGGAAACTAACCCTCTTCTGTTTCTCGACTATACAATCCTCACACATGTCAATCTGTACTGAAATAGACATTGAGGTATTGGAGGTTAGAAAATGTGTTTCGATTTTCTTACCTCGCGCAATCGTTAATACACCCTTTGAAACTTTCCATTCATCGCCAATGAATTTCGTTGTGTATCCCTCATTTGCCAGCTGACCCACTAAGATCAAATTCTTTCTCAGGTTTGGAATATACTTGACATCCTTTAGCTTCCATACTGACCCATTTATATTGATCTTCACAACTCCCTTGCTGATTACGTTGCAAGGTTGATCGTTGCCAAGGTACACCTTACCAAAATTACCTAGTGTATACTTCTCTAGGCAATCTCTGCAACATGTGGCATGAAATGAGGCTTCGGAGTCTAAGACCCAAGACTCCTGCTTACTTTCCAAATAGCAAATCAATATCTCATCATTCTTGGAAGTAATATTTGCTTCTGTCTTTACCCTCGTCTCAAATTCTTTCTTCTGACTCCTGCACTGGTTCTTGTAATGACCAGTTTTTCCACAGTTCTAGCACTTAATAACTTTTGTGCCTCGGGAACCTATGACTTGAGTACCTATAGGATTTCCGGATTTAGACCGTCTGGGCCTAGATCTGCCTCGATTATTTAATCGTCCATGCCTATTTCCTCTGCCTCAACTCTTAATGTTCAAGACTGAACTCGAAGTGGAGCCATGGTTTGACTGCATTCTTATTTCCTCCATCAAAATCATGTTGACGACCTCATCGTATACAAGCTTTGATTTTTCTAGGGAGCTACTGATGGCAGTGACAATACCATTCCAACTTTCAAGCAATTGACTGAAAATCAGTTGGGCCCAAATTTCATTATCAAACGTTATCTCGACTGAGGCGAGTTGATCAGACAACTCATTGAAGTTATTCAAATGCTTGTTGAAACTCTCACCTGCAGACATGTTCATCGTAAATAGTCTTTTCATGAGATGTACCTTGTTTGTGGCTGAAGGCTACTCGTACATATTAGAGAGCGCATCCATCAGAGACTTGGTTGATGTTATATGCTTGATATTGAACACCACAGATTTCGACAATGTCATTCTGATGGCTCCGAGGGCTTTTCGATCAAGCAACTCCCACTCGTCCTCGTTTATAGATGTTGGCTTACCCTTCAACGGTAAGTGCAATTCCTTCCCAAACAAATAATTTTCTATCTGCATCTTCCAAAAATCGAAATTGTTTCCATTGAACATTTCGATTTTTGAGCTCTTTTCATTCGACATCTCGATGCACTGATCTATAGATGAAATTAGTTCAAATGGATAGCGCGGTTAGATCCGAAACAATAGAAAACCCTAGAAATGCTTCAAGTCGCTCGAAAAACGGACCCAAAATGACTTCGAAAAGTTCAGTCAAAGTTTGGTCAAACCTTGTCAAACTTGGTCAAGCTTGCTGACGTGGCACTGTTGACGTGGCGTGCTGACGTGGCAGTGGGGTCCCTACTAATGTGGTGATGGCGTGGCAATATGGGGCTCACTGATGTCGTGGCATATGACGTGGCAGGGTGGGGCCGCTTGCTGATGTGGAAGTTTTGTCCACCTGCTGACGTGGCTCACCCGCTGACGTGGCCCTCGCTTACGTGGCGTTGAGGCGGAGGGTCGGACCTGGGTTAGGAACCGGATCTCGGTTTGATCTGGTATAAGTCAGATTCCGAGTTGGGTTGGGTTTCTTTCGGGTCGGGTCGAGGCGGATTGGGTGAGGAAGACGCGTGCAACGTGTGCAGCATGTGTGGAGTAGGTCACCCGCGTGTGACCGGCGCATGGCGAGGCATCTTGTTGCGGCAAGGAGCGTGAGGGCTCGTGTGGCCTTATCTGAACTCCATTCGAGGTCCGGCGAACACCCCTCTCTTCGTCTTGGCGAGCTGAATGCGATGGTGGCCTCAAAACACAGTTTTGATCTACTAGACAGAGCTCTAAATTTTGGGATCACTTCCGATCAGGCTTTTCTGCTCCAACCGGACTCTGATACCACTTGTTAGGAACCTGTGAGCATCCAGATCAAAGTGACACCAAAATTTTAACGTGGTTCGGTCAATAACGACCTACGTTCATGGAGCACACACCAAGTATTCACTATCGCCGGAAAATATTACAATTTTTTTTTTCTCTCTCTCTTCCTCCCTTCTTCCTCTCAGCTCTCTCTGAGCTTCTCACGCTTCTACACTCTCTCTGTGCTCTGTTATACAATTACTTCTTCCACAACCCTCTATTTATAGGGTTTGGAATTTAAATCATGATTAAATAAAATCAATTACAAATGGAAGTTATAACGAAGAGATTAATGGAGAGATAAATTCCAGCACGTTTCCGACTTAGCTCCTAACTTGCAACGCGTCTCCAGCTATCTCCTGGCTGTCTTCCGGCTCCATCTCTAACAGTTATCTTGACTGAAAGTTGGGTATTTTTCTTCTTGATGTATTAAAGGGCATTTTCATATGGTATAAGAGAAAGAAAAATAAAAATAAAAATAGAGAAGCCATTTAATAATATTATGATTGGTGTGTAAATGAAATTAATAAAAAAAAAAATATTACATAAAAAAATGAAAATATAAGTATACTCCAATTAAATGACATAACTTTACAAAAGTGCTTTATTATTATTATTATTTGTATAAAAGGCAAAATTTATTAGAAGAAATGGGGTATTTAAGTTAATTATGTACACTTTTTTAATAAATTATAACAAGTCCTAAAATTTTTATAGAATTAAATTTTCTCTCTCAACTTTTAGGACTGAAAATTTGATCTTAAAACTTATATTATTATTGTTGAGTTGAATTGTATTTTTCTCTCGAATCTTTTATTGAAAAATTCAATAATTTTTCATCTTTATTATTATTATTATTATTGTACTGTATTATTTTTTATTTTTCTTAACTAATCTAAACATAATTTGTAATTCTTTATTAAAAAAATTCATTATAGGATTCATTTGCAACATCGAGTCCAAATCAACAAAGCCCTAAACCCCTCTCCCCTTGATAAACCCAGAGCTCTTTGCTCTCTGCGTCTGGGCACAATCCAAAGACAAAGCGGTGTGCAACCCCATTTGACCTTGGGCGTGAAGTTTTATTTTCCCAAATTCTCTCCCTCTCCTTGCAGGAACTCTGGTATATTCATGTTTGCTTTGGAAGTACATAGCACCCGATGAAGGCCTTCAGGGCTCTGAGAACCCTCACTGTCCTCTCTTCAAAAACCCACAACGCCCACATCAGTCCCACCTTCCTATGTCGACTCTACTCGGCCCAACCCCAACAGGACACCTCCGACGGCGACGATGGTTCAGTCTTCGACAGCGCCCACTACGCACTACCCAACGTGGGTTCGGATTCTGCTGGCAAAGCCTCTTCACAGTGGGACGAGAAGTATCGCGCGAAGGCTGATCGAATTATCTTCGGGGAAGAAACCCAGAAGCGGAAATCGAGAATTGCGGTTGAAGAAGAAGAGAGCAAGCAGAGGGCTGCCATTCTCGCAAAGGCTTTGCTTCAAGCGGCATTGGAGAGGCCTGACGAAGAGGACGAAGACGAGGACGAGGAGGGTGCGACAGTGAAGGAGGAGGACCAGAGGTCGCTTTCCGTTGGGATAATAGGAGCGCCGAATGCCGGAAAGTCGGCACTCACTAATTACATGGTGCGTCCATTGATTTTATTTTGTTTTATTTTATTTTATTTTTATTTTTATTTCGCTAGTTTTGATTAAGTGATGAGATTTTAAGTTGATGTTATGCACGCCAAGTTCGGTAATTTGTTAGAGCAGAGATAGTGGTTGGGTGCCAGTACTTTTTGGGTTATGATAAAAATGAAATGTTTAGGAAGGAAGATGACATTATGACAACGATGTATGATCCAGAAATGTGATGTTGATTTTTGATGTTATTGAAGTAACTGATCACTGCTATCCTAGAAAGTTGTGTTGTGCCAGAACCCCTGTGCTGTTAGTTCTGGAAAGTATCTAACTAGTTTATAGATGTTGGGAAGCTTGAAAAACTCTGTTCAAAAGCAAAATAGACTAAGGAAATATGGAGAATGTGAAGCTCAAACCAACTGCATAATATTCCAATTTGCATCCACAAGCCACCCAAAACTCATTTCACTACTTGAGGGATGAAAAATAAGATGGAGATGATCTTTTTGAATGGTGGAGAGCATTGAATTATCTCTTATGGTTTGCCAACAAAGTCTTATGGTGTATTTGAGGGAAAACATACTATGGTACTATCCCTCAGTATTTTTTTTTTTTAAAAGCCATCTTTTCCTTAGGTTGTTGTAACTCATGAACTTTCTTCACCCAACCAAAAGTGTCTGTCATATAGACAACTGAGAGGCAAAAGGTTTTGTCGCAGATGTGAAAGCCCCGAGTCCTTATCCCTACAAAGCCATTCCTTCACATTCCCGGAGTCCTTATACCTATAAAAAATTCGAGTTTGGCAAGATGGTAGATGGGAGAAAGCCATTCTCCGGAGTCCCTATTCCTCTATAGGGTGACATTCTTAATATAGTTCAACTTCCTATTACAATATTTTCCTTGTCATATGCAAGGCGAACTTAAAGTTATGCTTCTTATATTTGTTAAAATACCCTATAGATGAACCATTACCCATTAATTATTTTCGAAAGAGTCATAGGTGGTAATTTTACCTATCAAGCATAACAAGCAAAATCATAGGCTCCCTTCAAATTGGGGGATAAAAAATTGTTAACAACAAGAATTTAATCTTCCAGTGCTACAAATATGATGCTATTCTGAGTTTTCAAGAACTATTTTTTGAATCAAATATTCCAGGAGGGGCTGTGCACATTATGATAGTTCCACTCTTTCATAGTAACTGATCAAATATAAGAATAACATTTTGATGACAATACTTTGATTTCCACAGGAAGTATTGATATATAATGAAAACTCAGAATATTTTGATGTTAGTTCTATCAATTTGTTCAATTTACTAGATTTCCATGGAAGATTTCTTTTTAATAATCAGCGTGTGTCAAACTGATCATACTGAAACCACCATGTATACTTAGTCCTGTTTGCCTACTGGATTATTATTGTTCTCCAATTTCTTAGGCAAATGACGATGGTGAGCCATGGGTATACAACCAGTGTTTGAGTACAAATTTTTCCTCCCCAGCTTATGATTCATTTCTGAATGTCTGGTGATATTTTTGCTGACATCAAAATATTAAATTATTTTATTTAAAAAATTGGTAGACCTCTTATTTTAGGGAAAAAAGGAATGATATATTTCTGCACTGGTGTTGCTGGCATGCTGCTCAATCAGGACATGTAGAAAAGCATTATTTATCTTTATGCTTAATTGGTAGGTCTGTTGGTGTATGGAGTTTTCTGAAATGTTTTCCTCAAAAAATCACAGCATGGAGGCACAACAGGTTTTAACATATCAAAATTAACCGTTAAACTTTAAAAAACATTTTTTTTTGGCAAATGAAAAGGTCAAAATGAGACTTGAAAATATTGAGCCGAAATTTTTTCCTTGTTATTAAGTCTTGACGTCAGCAAAAAGTTGTGTTTATTTCTGTAGTCATTGATCTAAATTCATGTAAAATCAAGGCTTAACATGTTAATATGTTACAAATATGGCTGAGGACTGCTTTGCATTTTTTTGTAAATGTTGTTTCGTCCCATATTATATCTTGATTCCTTGTACCAGTTTCTGTTTTTGTTGTCCTGGAAGTAGCAATGTAGTGTTAAGCGTTTAATTGATTTTATTTTATCACGCATAGGAGGAGTAAGTCCCTTTAAATTCCAATCAAGAAGATATATTCACTTAATCAATTGTGTATGGTTTTTCAAGGAAAAAAGTTGAGTTGTTGTACCCTTGTGTTGAGAATCGACATATGATATTATTTACATGTCAACAGAAATGCTTTTTAAATTTTTATATGTAATATCTGGGTGGCTATATTGCCAATTGAAACTTCCCTTTCTGTTTAAGCCCTTTTCTTGGTTAAGTAACCGTAATTTCATTAAAAACAATCAAAGGAGGCAACACCGAAGTAAATCAGAAGTATATAGGAGATTACATGTGAGAAAGAACACCATGTCACTAAGAGGATGTTGTCCGGAATAAAAATGAATGACTAGTTATTTTGCAGGGATTAGTTCCACTGAAATGAAGTAAATACGAAAAGCATGAGCTTGTATGCAGGGAACTCTGCCTTTAAGAGTTCCTTTACTTTCATGAACTCCACAATAAACCTGCTCCGAGAAGCAATTTCTTAACAAAAGCTCCAATCAACCCTTCTAACAAATTGACCGTAGTCCCTGGCATGATTATCTGAAATCCAAAAAGCTAGAAATGGTGAAGAGCTTTTCTAATGTCTCTTGGCAATGAATTTACCTGTGATCAACCAATCTACACTCGTCTTACTGTGCCAATTAGGCCCAACCTTTTAACAAACAGACTGCAGTTATTTGCATGATGAATTGAACAAAAAAGCAAGAGGAGAATGGACCATAGCTCAAATGCCATCTAGAATTGAATCAAAGAATGGTCAACCAGCTCTACATCCCTTTTGCAGATGCAGGAATAATATTTCCCCTAATATTTCCGTTATCAGGATTGTATTCTTCTTCTCCTTCTTCTTCTTCTTTTATATATATATATATATATAAAATATTTGGGATGATATTGACGGTGAAAGTTCTACATTGTGCTGCCTTTGAAGCAGAGAACCTTCGTTTCAACCTTAGGGTTTCACAACTACTTCAATAGAAAACCGAAAGTGTTCTCCCCTATGAGAAACTGAAGGATTTTACGAACAATCTATCTTCCCAAGTCTCTTCCCATCTCTCTATCTCACATCCTTCCTGCTCCCCTTTCATGAACTACACCACCCACAACTGTATAGCAACGAATTACAAAGTCTAGTACAAAGAATGGGGACTGGCAAATGGGAGTTTTCAATGCATTTGATTATCTTTAATGATTTTTTTTTGGGGGGGGGGGGTGGTGGTGGTGGTGGTGGTGGTGGTGGGGTTGGGGTTGGAAGAGGACTGGGGCAATGCTGGTAGTGTCCAGGGTTTGGAAAGTAACCACTAGGATGAAGATAAATTTTCACACTAGGCCTAGCTCACTTAATTTATTTTTATTTTTATTTTTATTTTTTGCTTTTGAGGGGTTGGAGTTGGGTGCATCAAAAGCTATGGGATTGAGAGTGCTTCTGTCTATTTTGCAGTACTCCGGTCTCAGGTTCAAATCATAAAAATTTTAGAGACAACTTTGCAAAAAGTGAGATTATTTCTGACAGTATGCCTCAAAAGTCAAACCCACAATTCAGGAAAGAAAATCTCATGGATATGAGACCTTCCTTTTAGATGGGTGGAAGTGGAACCATAAGTTCCATTAGTTGTACAGAAATTCTCATTTATAAATTGTGTTTTTTGGACTGTTGGAAGGGGAAATTGCAGTAAAATCAATATGTTACTGTAATATATTTGATGGCTAGAAAAACATGTCTAGGACTACTCATCTATTAATGCTAGACTTATATGTTTAATAGGATGGTTAGATTTGGTAAGATGATATGTGCTAATCCACCTTGTGCGTGGCATGAATTTTTAGTTCAAGAATTATCCTTTTATTAATGTGGTTAGGGCTGCTTATCATTCACGACTTCTGTTATGTGCGGTAGTAGCCCTGTACACTTGGTTAATATTTTGTATCATTCATATATTGGTGCTAGGTCTCTGTGGTTAATTTTGTCTGCTCAGCAGATGCTTTGCTTTTTATACTCTATCCTTAAGCCCTGCCATTATAAACTCTTATGCAAGTCTACTTCATCAAGTTCCTATTGTATATGAGTAGAATATGGAGGAGGAAACAGGATATTGTAAATTTGTTAGTGCTTTATTTCTCCACCTCTTTTTTTAGGAATGCAAGAGGGTTTTACTCTGCCAAAATGGAGCAGACGGATAAACTGAGCTGAAGATGATCAGAGGAGCACATAAACCCAAAGGCACATACAGATAGGGGAAAAATATTTCTTGCAAGATGAGAGTATGGGCAAGCCAACCTAGACAAGTGCAATGAAGCCAAAAACATAAAGCTTTTCATACAATCTGAAATCAATGCAAAGTGATACAGAAAACTAGCAGAACACAACCAGCAGGAGTCATAATCCATCCCTCCTTTAATTTTGTTTGAAGAGAGAGCATTGGCATTTCTGTCCTATTATCCTGTTTTCATCATCTTCTGGATCATTAACTGGACTGTTGAAGCATAAGTTTAATGATGAGACAATGGATTTCGTTAGCGCACCAGATATATTGAGTGAGGAGCTATGTTATTGTTATTAGGATCTTTATTTATTTATTTACTTTAATAGAAAAAGAAGCCATTTAATCGAAGAGAAGGGAAAATAAAACAAGGAGCATAAGAAATTCAAAGAGCTAAGGGATTCTGAGAAATAAATTATTGAGGACTAATATGAATAGCATTGACATGTAGCTAGCATCCCAATCACTGTACCATTCTGTGAACTATGAATCATGTTATGCCATTAGGACTTTGGATCTAAAGGAAAACGCCAGCCATTTACCCACTTAGGCTATGTTCTTGGACACTGAATTACCCAACACCAAAACACCCTCACACTTAGGCCTGCAAACCTTATCCCAACTAACCAAATGATCCCTTCTATTCTCACCCACCAGATCTTGGGAAATCCCTTATCAACTTCTCTAACCTATTAGCAACTGAATGAGCCCATGCAGGAATCCCAAAGAGAGAAAATACAGTAGAATAGAAGATAACAGACATTGATCAAAGTTATAAGACCCCCTAATATAAAGAAACTTTCTGCCATAAATTCCAAACCCAAGACTTCAAATCCATGCTCAGAAATGCAATGTTGATGTGCTCCAAAACTTCTACATACAAGCACAGATTATGTAATCCCTACAAGAAAAAGCTATAGGATACGTCATGGAGTAGTTGTTGAAATATTTGACGCACAATTTACAATATGTGAGGAGTATCAGTATCCCATACTTCTACAATATGTTACGGCCACCCTCTAGAAGTATCTATGCTTCACAGCCCTTAAACTATGTGTATAGAAACCTTTAGAGCATGTGATCCTGTTCCTTTATCTTTTGTTTGTTTGTTTTTCATTTAGAAAGCTTTCAAGATATTCGTTTTTTTAATGGATTGAGGATTCACATATTTTGTTATATCATTAAGTGAAGTGCCGTTTGATTTTTTCTTGCTGCCCTTTCGCCCCCCTCCCCCACAACCCAAAACAGACCACAAAAAAGAAAAAAAGGAAAAAAATGAGGAAAATCTTGTCTCTGCGATGTCATATACTTATGAAATTTTTGTAGGTTGGGACAAAAGTGGCTGCTGTTTCGCGGAAGATAAACACAACTACTCATGAAGTGTTAGGAGTGATGACTAAAGGAAACACCCAAATTGTATGGTACTCAATTTCATTGAAAATTGATTTACTTATTTGCATGTGAAGTCAAATTATGATACTATGTATATGAACGACATGGAAAATGACAATAATATCTTATGCATGGATTATCATTCTTGGTGGATTATTAAAATATCATTTTCATGTCCAAAAAATTCTTCAATATTTCCTGTTCAATGTATGTAATGTTACAACTATAATTTTCTACTGCTTAAGAATTATTGTGATATTTTAAGTATTTTATGGACAATATTGGTTTTGCATTGTTGCTCGCCTTTGTGATATATTAAAATTAACCACTTAAGACTACCCAGACTAGCTATGTGCAATTGTGTCCCTTTTCACTGTGCAGACATTTTCTCTGGAAGTAGTTATTGCCTTTGTGATGATATATGAATATTAACCACTTAAGACTACCCAGACTAGCTATGTGCATTTGTGTCCCTTTTCACTGTGCAGACATTTTCTCTGGAAGTAGTTTTGGATATTATAATCTGTTAATATAACCATAATCTTGCCATGTTCTACACTGACACAGTCTGCCCTATTAGTCTTTTAATGTATCAAAAAGGAAACCTGTCGATAATCAGCCAGCAAATATAAAATTTACATTGAGATTCGTATCGCTGCAGTCTCAAAAGCCAAGTGTTGCCCCTTTTCTTGTAATACCTATTGTTTTTCATTTTTTTATAAATCTTTAAGGGCAATGACATCTATTTTTTTTTTTTCATGCTCACCAAGTTATGGAATTGAGGTCTACAAAAGAATAGGTGGCAATTCCATTTTATTTATATGATTCTTAGTATGGGATTTTGTATAGGAAATCCATTTTTTAATAATATGTAACTGTGTTGTGATGCTGTCATGGAAAATAATTTTCTGATTTCTTGTGCACAGTGTTTCTTTGATACACCAGGACTGACGTTGAAGAGAAGTGGGTACCCTTACAATGATATGAAAGTTCGTGTGCAAAGTGCTTGGAGTTCAGTTGATCTATATGATGTGCTCATAGTTATTTTTGATGTTCATAGGCATATGAATAGGTCAGCCATCTCTTCTTTTTAATCTTTGGGCTGCACAAACTTGAGTTTGTTGTCCTTTATGTCGTATCTGATTTCTTCAAATTTGGTTACACTAGGAAACGAATTCTAGAAAGCCATTTTGTGGGTGTCTTTTTCTATTAGATAATAGACATAATCTTTAAACTCACGACCCATGTGGCACAGTTACTTCTAGAAGGCATCAGTACCTTGTATTGTTTCATGAGTTAATATCTGATCTAAAAAATTTAATATGTCTGCTTTTCCATTAGAAAATGCACTCCCATAGTCCCATCTAAAATTAGCACTAGGACGAAATTTTATGATAAAAATGGGAAGCAAGTATCAAAATTAACCTCTTTTAGTATTCCCCTTAGCCTTTTGATTTATATCGCATTCAATTTCTAGATGACAGCAAGCTAACATTGGTCCATACCCCTTTGCTAATTTTAAGTGCCTTTTTTCTGTCTGCATCATTGAAAGTTTGTGAATTTGCTTTCTTTGTCTTTTTATTTTGTTTATCTTTCGATGCCCATAAATTGGATTTCTTCATGAGATAATTAACCTACAATTTGCCTGAGGTAATTTCAACTTGATTGTTCTAAATCCATTCGAAAAGAATTGTATGCTTTCAATTGACCATATTTTTGATGCATTTAATAAGTATCATTATAATGTTAGTTTTTTGTTTTTGGTTTTCTAAAATGAAAATGTCATATGCACCTTCTTGGAAATCAGACCATTGGAGGAGATGACGTCAATTCCAACATATGTGAATTCAAACAAAATGTCCTTACACATGGGAGACAAAAATAAAATCTGAAAGATAGTTGAAGTTTTTGGTTACTATTTATACATAAAAAATGATATAGCCATTAGAGATGTATCAAACCCCGCTACAAATATAGTAAAAGAGAAGAGAAAGAAATGAGGATGACAAAGTCTCCTCTCAGAAAGCCAAAACAAAAATAGTGAAAGGTTAAAATTTTTTTGGAGGACACTGTAGCAAATGAGATGCAATATGGAATATGCTCTCTTTCTCTCTTGTGAAAACAACCCTGTTCTCTCATGTAGTGTGCCATGGGTTCAATAACTTCAATGTCACTAGAGTTGTGCAAACGTTTGACTTGACCTTCGATCTGATGTTGGACAAAGTGGGGGTACAATCTTTATTTGTTTGTTTTTGAATATAATCAAAATTGCGACAGGTGGGTGGGATTTCCTGCAAGTGCTGCTAAATGGTTTTCTGACGGGTTGTTGATTTTTGGTTGGTTGTGAAAGGGTTTCTGTAAAGATTTGACTAACAAGGGTGGGGGTGGGGCTCGGGGTGGGGAAGTTTCTAGAGTTAGTGTTGGGGCGGGAAGGGATGAGATATTCAGTTTTTGTCCACTATAGTGGGAAGAAAATCATTTTGAAGTCAGCTCTACCAATCAATCAAGACCAAGAGTCATTATTACTCAACTTGGAGATGCTACGAGCAGGGAAATGCATGTGTTTGAAGACATCCAAAGTCTCTCAAATGTTCCTATTGTTGAGTTTGTCATCCCTGATATTTTCATTGATGCTAATTCTCAATTCAAGTCTATGGTGCTGCCAATGGAGCAGGGTTTCTTGTATTACTCAAGCGCTGGCTTTTGAAGACTCCTAGTTTGATTCTCACTTTTGATCTCCAGCATTTCAAAATTCAATTTTGAATTTTCTAAGTTGGGGACGTTTGATGTAGGACAAGAAGTAATCCCTTGGGAATATCTTTGTTGGAGAATAATTAAGAAGAATTGGTTGAGGGATTATTGACTTTAAGTGAATGTGAGTTTTGCCCTTTTATCTCCTCTCTCCTGCTTCCTCTTTTTTCTTCTAAACTCTCCCATGGCTGCAGATCATCACATGAAGATATACTGTGGTTACATATCCTGATAATGCCTCCTCAAATCCTAGTCAATATGTGGAGATTTATTAGTTGCATCCTATGAATATGCTGCTGGCAATCCAAATAGATATATAATTTTGTACTTGATAACCTTAGTTTACTTTCCAGCACTTACGGTTTCAATTAGTTTGTTTCGATCACTAACTGGTTCATACCTTTTAACTATTTCACCATGCAGGCCTGACTCAAGGGTAGTAAGATTGATTGAAAGAATGGGAGCACAAACACATCCAAAACAGAAGCGAGTGTTATGTATGAATAAGATTGATTTAGTTGAAAAAAAGAAAGACCTTTTGAAGATTGCTGAGGAATTCAAAGAACTTCCAGGGTATGAAAGGTAAGTTTGTTTGCTTTTTTTTTTTAAATATATAATTTACCATACATGCTCAAGAAAGTATCTAATTTTTTGTTATGCCTTTACCTTTTAGGTATTTCATGATCTCAGGAATGAAGGGTTCTGGAGTGAAGGATCTTACCCAATATTTGATGGAACAGGCATGTTCTATTCTGATAATACCAATCTTAATTTGTTAACGCTTGAAATGCATTGTTGACCCACAACCTAACAGCTTAAGCTCTTAGGTAAAGTGATTATCTAACATGGTATCAGAGCATGATTCCCCAAGTGTTTACACCACCATCAAAACCAAAGCCTAAAAGCCAAAATCCGCTGCATGTCTATCAGTATAGAAGATTTTTCAGCAATATTATAACCCTAGAGAACAGTCAGCAGCAGGAGGAAGTCACTCCAGTCGCTGGAATTTTCTGGGCAACATTGCCAGTTCAAGAACATCAAATCTACTATAGATTTGTGAAAACCAACACCATAGTTACCCACAGACACTGCCGATTTGCCCCCCACTGAAATCCTACCTCCAGGCACTGTCTCACGTGCCGGACGAAGGCTGCCAGGGCCGACCCCACGCACTGGCGCTTGAAGCCAATTTCAGGCATGGTTTTGACCTGAAATGATCCAGCAGTGATCCAATCCCTCTATTAACATGTTATTGGAGTTTTTCGTGATGTTTTTTGCCCAAAGATCTCACCTTTTTTAGTTGCTCATGTGTGGGACACAAGGAATGGTTGTTTGATGCTTCGTGAAGCAGTTTATGAATGGCTATTGAGTTTATTGGGTCTGAAATAGTGGGATTTGCTGTGTTTTTTGATTTAATGTTCTAATTCCTTCCATATATCAAAATAATATCAAGCTGTTGGGCATGTGTTTTGCGCAAAGATCCAATCTTTGTTGTGACCATGCACTCATGGTAATTTTTTAGTTGTCGTTCAGTGTTAGTAACAGTCATTGGTGACTCTCTTGGAGCAGTGGCAGTGCTCATAAACTGTTTTTTGTGAGGTTGTGGCAGTATTATATAAATTAGTTGGTGATTTATCCATGGTAATTTCAGTGGTTCACTTCTCCAATTGTTCCAGTGCTGTGAGTTGCTTTCTTGGGGTTGTGCCTGACTTTCTTGGTGCTGTGGCAGTCTTGTACTGATTTATTTGTGACTTGTTCATGGTTGGTCACCTTGTTCGTGGTTGTTTCAATTGTTCCAGCTATTAGTCTTATGGTCATTGGTTTGAGTTTGTGAATGTTGGGATGGAGTTTGCAAATCCTAAAAGTATGGTTCCCTCGTTAATCACTTGTTTGCGTGAACTGCGTACTGTGACTATATCAGAGGAGCAGTATTCAAGGTTTTTACAGTATTAATTGTCTTAACAAGCATCTCATCACATTGCGTATTTTGCCCAGAAAGGTAAGACTGTATAACAGGCGTAACCAACATTGGGTTATTGATTTTACTGCCACTGACCATATAACAGGTGTAACCAACTTCTTTTTTGATCTCCAGTATCCTAAAAATCTACCTTAAGATACCCTTGCTGATGGGTCCACTATTGTTGTTAAGGGGATAGGAACAATAAATCCTACTCCTTCCATCTCTCTTTCTTCTGATTTATACATTCCTAAATCTCCTTTCAATCTCATGTCAATTAGTAAGTTTACGAAGTCATTAAATTGTTTTGTCACATTCTTTCCTCATTTTGTGGTTATTTAGGATTTGAAGAGAAGAAAGACAATTGGCACAAGACGTGAGGCTTGTGAACTTTACTACTTCGAGTTGCCTTCTCCATCCATTGCCTGCATAGTCGCAGCTACACCACTTCAAATCCGTTGTCGCCTTGGTTATCCGTCCTTGGGCAAGTTGAAATAGCTGGTTCCTACATTGAGTTCTATGTCTAATTTTGAATTTGAGTCTTGTTAGGGCAAGCATCATCTTGTTCCCTTTGCTTCCGAGGTCAACAAATGAGTGTTTTGTCCTTTTATGTTAGTCCATTCCGATATTTGGGGTCCTAGTCGTGTCACATCAAAGTTGGGGTTTCGGTAATTTGTTACATTTGTTGATGACCACTCTAGGATGACTTGGTTATATTTAATGAAAATTGTTTTGAGTTGTTTGATATCCTTTGTGCCTAATGTTCCCAAATAAGGACCCAATTTGATATGCTAGCCAAGATACTTTGCAGTGATAATGCGAAGGAGTATTTCAGTACCCAATTCAATGCTTATAAGACCAACTTTAGTATGATCCATTAGTACTCTTGTGCTTACACTCCACAACAAAATGGGATTGTAGAGCGGAAAAACAAACATATTCTTGAAGTCACTCGTGCCCTATTATATCAAATGAATGTCCCCAAAGTTTTTGGATTGATGTTGTGCTCATAGCTTGCTCCCTCATCAATAAAATGCCATCCTCTGTCCTTGGCAGTAAAATCCCATATTTAGTTATCTGCGCTTTTTATTCTCCTTTCCTCCTCCTATATTCAGTTGTTTGTCCTTTGTCCATTAATTAACTCCAGGAATGGATAAGTTGGATCCTCGTGCTATCATATGTATCTTTTTGGGCAATTCCTATACTAAAAAAGGATATCGATGTTATAGTCCTACTTTACATCAATTTTTTGTCTCTGTTGATGTCACCTTCTTTGAGTCTACACCATACTACTCTAATTTGTTGAGTTCTATTGACTTTAATGACTCTTTTCCTTTGCCTTGCCTTCCAGATCCAAACCTAGTATCTGTGCCCAATCCTCCTACATCTTCATCCAGTTTGAGTCCTTCTTGTTGCTTGGATCATCCCAATTTGGAGGTATACACATGGTGACTCAAGGGGGAAGTGCCTCCTCCAACTTCTACTATTGTGCCTTTAGTTCCCTCGTCAGATGATCTTATTTCTCATGATGTTGATCGTCCTATAGCTGTTCAAAAAGGTAAATGCATTTGTACCCAACATCCAATCTCTAGTTTTGTTTGTTATGATATCTTCTCACCCTCTTATTATTGTTTTGTTAGTATTTTGTCTCCCGTTGCTCTTTCAAAATCTATTTCTGAAGCCTTATCCCATTATGGGTAGAGGACTGCAATGGTTGAAGAGATGCGTGCACTACATGATAATGATACTTGAGATTGGTGCCTCTTTCTCTTGATAAGTTGGTGGTTGGTTGTCATTGGGTGTACACTGTGAAAGTCAATCTTGGTAGTTCTGTGGCTCGTTTGAAGGCCCGCCTTGTTGCTAAGGGGTATACTCAGGTCTATGGTTTGGATTATTTAGACACATTCTCTCTAGTCGCTAAACTTGCCTCAGTACGTTTGTTGATTTCTTTAGCCACCACTTGCCATTGGCCTCTAAATCAATTAGATGTGAAGAATGCTTTTCTACATGGTAATCTTCATGAGCAGGTATATATGTGGCAACCACTTGGGTTTGTTATTGGGGGGAGTCAAGCTTAGAATGTCGACTTAAGAAATCATTGTGTGGATTAAAACAATCTCCAAGGGCATGGTTTGACTGTTTTAGTGTTGTAGTACTTGAGTTTGGCCTTCATTGGTGTGCAATATATCACTTGGTTTTTTATCATCATACTTTGTCTAGTAGGACTTTGCTTATTGTGTATGTGGATGACATTGTGATCACTGGTGATGATGATCGAGGCATCCAAGACCTAAAGCTTTTCCTATATAGTAAGTTTCAGACCAAGGACTTGGGACCATTGAAGTACTTCTTAGGTATAGAAGTATCGAGAACTCGTATGGGAACTGTGTTTTCACAGAGAAAGCATCTTCATGATCTTTTAGATGAGACAGGGCTATTGGGATCCAAACCTATCGATGCACCCATGGATTCTAATAGTTAGTTGGTGCTAGATATGGGCGATATGTTGCCTAACCTAGGTCGATACAAAAGACTTGTTGGAAAGTTGAATTATCCCACAGTCACCCGATCAAATATATCCTTTGCAACAAGTGTTGTGAGTTAGTTTCTCAATTCCCCGAGAACAAGTCACTAGGATGCAGTAATTCATGTTTTGAGATGTCTCAAAGGTGCACCAGGGGGAGTTCTCTTGTATCAGGATCAGGGTCATGCTCATATTCAAGGCTATACAGATGCAGATTGGATCGTGTCATCTTCCGACCAAAGATCCACAACTAGGAATTATATCTTTGTTGGTAGTAATTTGGTGTCTTGGAAAAGTAGGAAACAAACTTTGATAGCTAGGTCAAGTGCTAAGTCAGAATATAGGGTTATTGTCATGGTTTTAAATAAAGGCCGCGACCGTTACGTAAAGGTTTTTTGGGTTACCGATACTGTTACACACCGCGAAATCGGTGGGAAGAAAAATCACGGCCGTAGCGGCCGTTACGGACCGCGACCGTTACGTAAAGGCCGCTACGGCCGTTACGTAACCGCTATAGGACTGTTAACACCAAAAAAATAATTTATTTTTTACTTTTTCTTCTCACTTTTTCTCTCTCTTTCATATATCATTCTCAATATACCAAGTGGCAAGAGGGGGAAAAGATTATAATGAGGATGACAATGATACAAAATTTACTTTTTCTTTAATAACTCACAATAGATGCATTAATTAACAATTTCAAAATACTAACTTGTTAGGAATTTTTTTTTTAAATAATATTAGTAATGTGATATTTATGTTCTTTATTTTTCAACTTCAACCTTCTTTCTTTTCTAGCTATTTTATATTTATATTATTCGTATGTCTTATGTGTCTAATAGATTAATGGAGTGTATAGTGTATTTTATTTTATTAATTCATTTAGCACACATAAGAATTTATCACAGATAAGAACAATGAGAAGTATAAATACTCACACACACGTAATTTTCCATCAATGATGGTTTAAAACAAATGTAAACTTGTCCCTTACCAAATAACTTAGTTACTCGAACTAAAGGGTCCAAAATACACTAAAACCCTTTCTAAGAATGGCCAAAAGCTTAAAACATGCAAGTACGCTAATATGCACAAGGTTGTGCGTGCTTCAAAAAAATTCACGGCCGTTACACCCGCTTCCCGTTATGTAACATCCGCTACTCCTGCTTCCCGTTACACTTGTTACCGTTACGTTACGCTACCCGCTACCGTGATATAAAACTATGGTTATTGTGCACACTACATGTGAACTTGTTTGATTGAAGAACATGTTGAAAGAACTAGGTTTTCCACATTCTGAGTCTATGGAGTTGATGTGTGATAATTGAGCTGCTATTCATATTGCCTCAGACCCTGTCTTCCATGAGTGGACAAATCACATCGAAGTTGATTGTCATTTTATTCGAAAGAAACTTGTACAGAAGCTCATTACAACCACTTAGGTGAAGTCCAAGTTTCAGCTTGCTGATTTGTTCACTAAAGCCTTGGGAGGTGCTCGTGTGAAATTCATTTGTAACAAGGTAGGAGCATATGATATATATGCTCTAGCTTGAGGGGGAGTGTTAATGGTTATTTAGTCATTTAATATTATTATTAATTGTTAAGAGTTTGGGTAAGTTAGTAACAAAGTAAGGGAATTATGGCCATTCCTATTGTTCTTGACATATATTATAAATAGAGGGAGAGACCTATTGTTGAGTTTAGGTCTTCCATTTTCCATTTTACCCAATTATTCAATATGGTATCGGAGCTGGTTACCAAGAGGTCTTGGGTTCTAATCTTGTTGTCCGCGTTTACTGTGTGGTATTTAAAAAAATTATTGTGTTCGCTATCATGAGTGCTATTTATCATGTGTTTATTTCTCTACGTGCTGTCGGGCTGCACGTGCGGAGTAGTGTTAATAAAGCTTGCTATACATTGTCAACCCACAACCTAACAGCTTAAACTTTTAGGTAATGTGGTAATCTAACATAAATAATTTGCCTCCTTTTGTTTGCAAGCTTTTGTCTTTTTCTTTTAATTCTTCATTTCGAAAGTATGTTCCAGCTCAGAATGTTATTCCTTGATGCATTTTCTTCAGAGTGATTGTTGTTGATGTTGTTTGTGATCACACCCCAGACTAAACCTTGTTCTACAGTTTTCTGATTGCCTAAAAACATTGGTTCCCTATCTTATTGTAACCTTATTTAATCTAGTTATTTAAATTCCTTCTTTCTTGGTAAAAGCAATTTTTTTTTAGATGCATGAAATGTGATTTATTGAACCAACCCAAGGTGCTTTCTTAGAGATGATTGGAATTTTCTGTTTGTAATGAATTTAATTTGATCCTGGGAAATTGTAGTTTGTATTTTTTTAGTTGCATTTCACCTCCTTCTGTCTATGCCATTTGCAAATGGTGAATTATAAATTTTGAATTGTCTCATAAACAGTGTTATGTGGACTTAATATGGCTGCTGGATGTTGGCTGCAAAATGAAGTGGTGGGAGTTAAATTTATCTTATTATATATATATATATATATATATATTGTGGTACAAATCAATGCATAGCGGAAAACCGTTCGGATCATGTAATATATATATTGTGGTACAAATCAATGCATAGCGGAAAACCGTTCGGATCATGTAATGCAGCAACCAACGATGAACAATACAGAAACACAATCACACACAAATAATAAAGGAAAGTAAATTGACAAAGACACAAGAATTAACGTGGTTTGACAATATGACTACGTCCAAGGGAGCAAGCGGCTGAAATTCACTATCATCCTCAAACTAGGGTTACAACATTTTTTGTATGTTAACCCTACACGTACAATGAGATTAGAAAGTTTCCCAATTACCCTTGTATCAACCCCTGGAGGTTATGCCTCCAAATCCCCAACCTACTGATCTTCGCGAAAAATTTAAAAAAACAGTGTCGAACAAAGTCGTCGACGGGACGGTTTTTGCAAACCGTCGACGGTTTCTTACGAAGATTGAAATCGTTGATGGTTTCTTCTCAAGGCTAAACCGTCGACCAAACTGTCGATTGTTTCTTCCTGCAGCCCAACTTCATTGTTTTTCCTCACTATGCTTTCCCTGTGCATGTGTTCCATTCAATATGAGCCACATACTCCAACAATCTCCACCTTGGTGAATATTTACCACTTACGAGAAATACGAAAGCATAACCCGTAGCTTCACCTGGGACAGTAGGTTGGGATGCCTCCCATCTAGCACTTGGAGACGTTGATCAAGTTTAAGCAATGCTTGAACTTGTCCGTGGTAACAAACTTTGTCAACATATCTGCTGCATTCTCAGAAGTATGAACTTTCTCAAGTAGTAGTTCTCCAGAAGCAACCAATTCCCTGATCATGTGAAACCTCACATCTATATGCTTGGTCCTCGCATGATACACTGGGTTCACCAAAGAAATGATACTCTAACTGTCACAATGCAGCTGAACTCAACCTTGCTGAATACCCAGCTCCTTGACCAATCCTTCAAGCTACAACGCTTCCATGGTAGCCTCAGCCACTGCCTTATACTTCAATTCAGTAGTAGATAATGCAACGAGTGATTGCACCATGGACCTCCAACAAGTAGGCTTTCCCACAAGGGTGAATATGTACCCTATGGTAGACCTTCTGTCATCCAAGTCTCTTGCATAGTCTGCGTCCACATATCCTACCACTGAAGGATCACCCTGTTGTCTGCCGAACGTGATGCCATAGTCTATAGTACCCCTCAAGTATATGAAAATCCACTTGACTGCATCCCAATGCTGTCGACCCAAATTTGAAAGAAACTTGCTCACCACACTAACAACTTGTGCTAAATCTAGTCTTGTACAAACCATAACATACATTAAGCACCCCACTGCATAGGTATATGAGACCTTTGACATGTCACGAATGTATTTGTATTTGGGCACTGGGCGGTAGACAACCTAAAATGATTCGCTAACGGTGTTCTCACCTAACATAGCTCTGCTGAGATAACCACAATCTCCTTGAAGCTCTGTCCCTACGAATCTCCATTTCAAGAATCTTATTGGCTACAGCAAAATCTTTCATGTCAAACTCTTTGCTCAACAAGGTTTTCAAATTGTTGACCTTAGTCAAACTCCTCGCAGTAATCAACATGTCATCCACACAAAGCAATAGAAAAATAAGTGAACCATCATTCAGACTCATCACATACACGCAACAATCATACTCACATCTCCTGTGGCTAATCTGGATCATGTAGTAATCAAACCGCTTGTACCACTGCCTTGGAGACTGCTTCAGCCCGTATAATGATATCCTCAATTTACAGACCAAGTGCTCCTGTCCAGGCTTACTGAACCCTTTTGGCTATGTACCATGTAAATCAGCTCCTCTAAATCACCATGGAAAAATGTTGTCTTTATGTCCATCTGCTCCAAGTGCATGTAAAAATGCGCCACCAATCCTAACACTGCTCTGATGGAAGTGTGTCTGACCATAAGGGAGAAGATCTTGTCATAATCAACTCATTTCCTCTGTGAGTAACCCTTTGCTACTAACTGAACCTTGAACTTTTCTCCTTCTTTTTCTGATACCACTTCTTTCTTCCTATACACCCATTTGCAACCTATTGCTCTCTTCCCCTCTAGAAGCTCCACCAACTCCCACGTCTGGTTCTTATGCAAAGATTCCATCTCCTTTACCATAGCACTCATCCATTTACTTTTCCTTTGGCTGTGCAACGCCTTTTGAAAAGTAGTAGGATCCCCATTACTGGTAATGAGTGCATAAGAAATAAGATCATCAAATCCATTCCTAGGGGGTGACCTGATAGTGCGTATGGGCCTGTCTATAGCAAAACTGTGATGCTGTTGGTCTCCTGAGCTAGAACTCTCAGCATTCTGAACATTGTTATCTCTACCTTGAGTCTTTAACTCCACCTACACCACATGCTCATTGCTGCTGCAGTTTTCTAGCACTTGTTTTTCTTCTTCTTCCTGAGTACGTTGCAGAATTGCTTTCTCATCGAAAATCACATCTAAACTGATCACCACCTTATTTGCCTTCGGATCCCATAGCTTGAACCCTTTCACTCCTTTTTGATACCCTAGAAAGATGTACTGTCTAGACTTTATATCAAACTTCGATCTCTCCTCACTAGAAACGTGCACATAGGCTGGACATCCAAATACTCTCAAATCAAAGTAGTCTACCGCGCTGCCTATCCACACCTCTTCCACAACTTTCCCATCTAGTAGTGCCCTTGGTGATATGTTAGTAAAGAAACACGTCATATTTACTGCCTTTGCTTAGAAGTTCTACACAAGCCCTGCATTCAACCTAAGATACCGAGCTCATTCAGCTATAGTTCGTTTCATCCTTTTCGCCACACTATTCTGTTGTGGTGTCTTGCGTACTGTGAAATGTCTCCTAATGTCATGCTGCTCGCATAACTCCTTGAACCTCAAATCAGTGTACTCAGTACCATTATCTGACCTGAGACATTTGATCTTTCTCTCGGTATGATTTTTCACTTTAGCTTTCCACAATTTGAACTTGAAAAATGTCTCTGACTCGTGCTGCATGAAGTATACCCAGACCTTTTGTGAGTAATCATCATTAAAACTCACGAAGTACATATGTTTTCCTCGTGATGCTACTTTTACCGGACTCAAACATCTAAATGAATGTAGTCAAGGATTCCCTTCGTTTTGTGTGTGACTGTCATGAATTGCACCCTATACTCGTTTTCCAAGCATACAATATCTGCAAAAATTCAACTTGCATGTTTTGACACCCTTCAAAAGATTTCTCTTATGAAGCTTCATCATCCCACGCTCACCCATATGATCAAACAACATATGTCACAAGACAGTACTATTCGACTCAAACTCTGTAGCTGCAGTTCTACCTAGTGTTTTAATAGGCGAAGGCGTAAGGTGAGGCGCTTTATCCTTCGCGAGGCGAGGCGTAAGCCTTAAGGCGCTGAGGCGTAAGCCTTTTGGGACTGTATTTTTAAAATGATTAATAAATAAAAAAATTATATATGTAGTATTAAAATGAGAAAAATGTTAGAATAATGGAAAAAAAAATAGCATTCATAATTCTTAAGTATCATATAGGGCAATTTTAGGTTTTAGCTAACAAACTCAAACAATGCATGTTAAAAATAAGCCATAAGTTTTCAAAAAGAAGAGAAAAGCCCAAATTACAACATCCCAATGCCTCATCATCCAAGATTATAATTTCTAAGATTCTAGTAAATTTTAATCAATAAAGTTCAGAGGGAACTCTCAAGACCTTCATCAACGTCCTCATCTTCATCATAATAAATAGGAGTTCTTCCAATAATAAATTCCTCTCCCACTTCAACATCATTGTCTTTCTCAATTGTTTCCAATGTTGGCTCCTTGCCTTTGTCTTGAGTGCCTACATATTCAATAAAGCTATAGGTTAGGAGTTAGGAGAAATGGAGAATTATAAATTATTAGATTAAAAAATGACTATTGATATTTATGTACTCAAGTTCTCACAAGAATCACTAATCTTCCTTTTTCTAGGAAGATTAGAATGCAAGCTACCAAAAGCTTGTGTTGCTTGAGCATCATCTCCTTCAAAAGGTACCATGGGCAAAGCTTTAATAGCATCAACATCTAGGACATTTTCATCATCGACCCAAGAAGTATCTTTTGGGAGGATAGGTTCTTCCTTCTTTGTGATCCATTCATCATCTGAAGCTACTCTTGGCACCAATATTGGATCATAATTTTGTCCTCTTATAGCTCTCTCCCTCAATTTGGTGTTGTACTTGACATAAACTAGAGTATTCAATCTCTTGTGCTCTAATCTATTCCTCTTTTTCGTATGAATCTGCTCAAATGTGCTCCAATTCCTCTCACATCCACTACTACATGTCAGGCTAAGAATAAGAATAGCAAAGTTCATCAATTCTGGGGTCTTTGTCCCAAAATGCTTCCACCAATTAGCTACAACATAAAAAAGAACATGTTTGAGTTTCAAGTTATAAGAAGAAACAAGGATAGAGTACTACTAATTAACTATTTTTTATGGAAATATTATTTTTACCTGAGCTTCTCAACATTTTGGAGTCAACAACCACTCGAGTCCCAAAATCCCCTTGTGCATTATCAAACAAATCCAATTGGATGTTTGTAGCTAGCCCCTCCTTATATGTCTTCATTCTATCCATGCATTCAAATAATACCTTGTTCCCTTCTTCACAATTTGAGAAGTTTTCCTTATAACGCAATTGGGGATTTAAATAATGTCCTGCAGCATGTAAATGGTGATGAAGTTGTGGAGTCCATCTATCATCTATTTTTCTCCAAATGGGTCCATATTTTTTCTCATTTCTAGAAAAATTTGCAGCAATTTTTTCCTTTTCCGAATCCATTGTCTCATAGAGAAACCCCATGGCTGGCCTTTCCTCAGAATCAACTTCACTTAGAACACACACAAGAGGGACAGCACTCTTGATAACATATGCCACGTGAGGCGAAAAATGTTGGTCAAATAAAACTGTTGAGCGAGTCCTTATACCTTCTTGCATGTTTGCATATGTAGAAGTACACCACATCTTCGAAGAGAACATAGATTGAAGGCATCATTTTTGTTTGTAAATGCTCTAAAGTGTCAAAAATGCAGTAGCAAAGCGTGTCACTGCAGGGCGGATGAGTTCTTTGTTGTTGGTGAAATGCTTCCTCATCATTGCAAGTACATAGGAATTATTATAAATAAATTTCACAACTTGCTTAGCCTTTAGGATTGTGCTTGCATGGATCTTCAATTTTGCAATATCCTCCAACATGAGATCCAAACAATGTGCAGCACATGAGAGTCCAATAGAGCTTCTCCCTTTTTTCCACCATTTATCATGTTTTTCGCATTTTCAGTTATCACTTGCACAACATTCTCCTCACCAACTTCCTCAACCACCTCATCCATATACTTAAACAACAAATCACCTTTTTTTTATAGAATCAGAAGCATCAATGGATTTTAAAACCACGTACCAGTAGGACTATTCACAAGGAAATTAATTAAGACCCTTGAACACCCATCAGTCCATCCATCAATCATGATAGAACATCCATATTCCTTCCAAGCTTTTTTGTGATCTTTCAACATGCTATCGATGTCTTTCACTTCATCTTTTAGGATCCAAGTCCTCATCTCATGCATAGATGGAGGCTTGAAACCTGACCCATAATTAGCAATATTATCCACCATAACATGCCAATATACGTCATCCATCAAATTAAATGGTAGAGCATTGTTGAACACGCAACGACCAACTTTCCTACACACTTCATTTCTTTCTTCCTTCTTCCATTTTGAGTTTAGAGTGGATTGTTTGGTCTGTGAAAATGAAAACTTATCCATTGGGCCTCTAATCCTAGGAGTATGACCACTTCCACTATTTTGCTACTCAATCTCCAACATTAGACCTAGCTCTCTGACTCCTTCCTCCCGGACCTTGCCCAATCTCTTCAAGTAGTTCATTTCTTTTACCATTCTCTTCTTGAAATTTTTCAAGAGCATTCTTGCACTCATCACTCACGTTTTGAGGGACTTTTGGACAAGGTTTCATTCCCTTCCTTGTACCAGCCAAATGATGTTTAAACCTTGTGACAGTCCCGCTACAACGTTGATCACAAAATTTACATCTAAAATATTTTTCTCCATCTGCTTCTTTTATATATTTCCAAAAAAAAGCTTTTTTTTGCCCCTTGGAATTAGCTTCACACATTTCAGCAAGTGCAGCAAGATTTAATTTAAGCAATTAATATATGGAACAAAAAAAAAAAACCTGAGACGAACTTAGACCCGTCAGACAGACTTCGAAAGATAGCCAAATGATGCTGAGAGAGAGAGAGCAGAGCGGAGGCTTCGAGAGAAGGAACAGATGGGACAGACTTTGAAAGACAGCCAAATGATGCTAAGAGAGAGAGAGAACAGATCAGAGGCTTCAAGAGAGAGAGAGAGTAGAGCAGATGCTTCAAGAGAGAGAGAGCAGATGCTTCGGGAGAGAGAGCAGAGGCTTCGTCGAGGCTTCGCGAGGGAGCAGAGGCTTCGAGAGAGGGTAGAGGCTTCGTTGAACTTCGTACAGGCTTCGAAAGAGAGAGTAAAGGCTTTGACAAGCTTTGTCGAGTCCTCGAAAGAGAGAGCAGAGGCTTCGAGAGGGAGCAGATGTTTTGTCAAGGCTTCGTCATGCTTCATCCAGGCTTTGAAGAGAGAGCGAAGGCTTTGTCAGGCTTCAGCGATAGAGCAGAGGAGAAAAGCTTTGGCTTTGGCAGAGGAGAAAAGCTTCGCGGGAGAGACAGAGAGAATATGGTTTAGTGTGTTTTGGGTTTGGACTTATAAAATTGTGTTTTAAACCTAGGAATATCGAAAGGCGTACGACTTTCATATGAGGCGTAAAAAGGCGCCGTTTTTTGGCTGAGGCGTACGCTTTGTTGGCTGAGGCATGCGCATTCATGGAGTTTCGCCTTTGCACATACGCCTTGGTGCGTTTTCCTCCCAAAACGTCCTTGAGGCGCGTCCAGAAAACACCTTTCGAAACACTGGTTCCACCTATAACTGTGGTGCCTAGCAGTGTATAAATATTCCCTGTTAACTTTTGCCCCTTCATCACGGTCAGAACACCCTTATTCACCTTCATTATCCCACTTGAATACTTGTAACTAAACCCGTTATAGTCTAAAGTGGCCAATGAAATCAAATTCTTCCTTAACTCCGATATATGCCTAACATCACATAACGTTCTTACAAGATCATCAAACATTTTCATTATGATATTCCCTATTCCTACAATTTCACATGAAGCATCATTTCCCAAAAGAACAGAACCTGAATTTATCAACCTGTACGTGGTGAACCACTCTTTGTTTGGTGTCATGTGATAGGAGCATGCCGAATCTAACATCCAAGAATTTGTGAGACGATCTAAACCCAATGAAATTGAAAGCATATCACCATCACCGCTCTCTGAGTCTTCTTCTTCCACTACATTCGCAGATTTTGATGAACCCTCTTTGTTTTTAACATTCCCCATCTTCCTCTTTGGACAATCTGGTTTTATGTGCCCCTTTTTCTTGCACTTAAAACACCGTACGTCCTTCCTCTTCCTGGAATTAAACTGAGCTTTATTGTTACTAGGTCCGCTCCGGAACATGCTTCACCCACGATCCTGATTACCCTTCATCATAACCCTTCACCTTGTGAATTCTCATCGCTGGCCTTCTTCCTTTGATGAAAACACAAAAGAGGACTCGTGATATCCTCCAATTCTAGAGTTTCTTTTCCCCATGTCAAAGTCTTAACCAAGTTTTCATACGTAGGAGATGTAGGTAGGGAATTCAACAGTATCAACGCCTTGTTTTCGTCTTCAAACTTCACATCAATTCGCTTTAGATAACTGATGATCCGATTGAATATGTTGATGTGTTGATTCAGATCCAAAATCTTTGACATCTTAAGCCCATTCAATTTCTGCTTAAGATACAACTTGTTCGTCAATGATTTGGACATATACGAACTCTCTAGTTTGAGCCAAACTGCCGTTGGAGATTCCTCATACATGATGTGATATGTCATGTCATCAGCCAGACCATAGTAGTTAAAGGCGCGCCTGAGGCTTGAGGCGCAGAGAGGTGAGGAGTCTAGCGCCTTATCCTAGGCGACCTGAAGGTACTTGCAAGAGTCGTAGGGAGGCGTGATGAGGTGCAGAGGGGTACCAAGAGACGTGAGTCGCGCCTTGAACTTTTTGAACCTGTTAAATAAAGAAATCGCCAGAGCAAAAGGAGCCTTAGCCCTGATTCGACTCGAACCAACAGGAGCCAGCATGAAACCCTTCTTCGACCCTTCGAAGCTCCACGACCCTTCGTGAGTTCGTCTTCCACATTTCGAATCAGCAGGAGCCTTCCTGAGTTCGTCTGCGAGCCTTTGAACGAGCAGCGTGAGTTCATCTTCGACATTTCAGACTAGCAGGAGCCCTTGCGAGCTCATCTTCGAGCCTTCGAACCACCAAGAGCTCTTGGCAAGCTCGTCTTCCAGCCTTTGAACCACCAGGAGCCTTCGCAAGGTTCTCTTCTAGCCTTCAAATCAGCAGAAGCTTCTGTTCCAGCCTTCGAACCAGTAGTGTGAGTTTGTCATTGACATTTCGAACTAGCAGGAGCCCTCGCGAGCGTCTTCGATCGTTCGAACCACCAAGGGCCCTTCGTAAGCTTGTCTTCCATGCTTTGACCCTTCGTAAGTGGTCATTTCTTCTTTGTCTTTTTCTTCTTCTTCTTATTCTTCTTCTTCTTCAGTTCTTCTTTTTCACTTCTTCCTAATCTTCAGTTCTTTTTCACTTCTTCAGTTCTTTTTATTTTTCAGTTCTTCTTCTGCTTCTTCTTATTTTTCAATTCTTCGTCACTTCTGCTGCCTTCTGCCGGCTGCTTCTTATAATATTAACTTGCATTAAACCTCTAAGTTAATATTATGTAATGTGTAATTAATTATGTAGTTTAATGCAAGTTTATACTTTATAATTAATACATAACATTTTTTACTGCATTTGGCTGCTGTTTTGTAATTTGTTTGGAAATGAAGGGTACAAACTTTTTACATTTTATGAAATATATAAATATATAACATTTTTTTACTGAATTTAGCTGCTGTTTTCTTGTATTCTTTTCTTTTGATATTGAAGATGCTTTTGGGCTTTCAACCTGACAATTTTATTTCATTTCTAATTTGAAGCTTGAAATTTTGCATACGTAATTACTTACGTTGAACTATGTTTGTTTCACTTGGTACTTGGTTGTCATAATTACTATTGAATATTTTGGCATTTTAAATTCTAACATAACTATTGATGTGTTTTTTATATCAATTACTCACCAAAAGGCATTGTACACAATTTTATTAATTGGTGAGGCGCATGCCCTCGCCTCGTACCTCACGCCTCATGCCTTTGCTCCAAGTACCCTCTGTGCCTCGGTGCGCCTTGTGCCTTTGACTACTATTAGCCAGATAAAGCCTGATAGTCGCCATAACCTTTGCTTCCAATTTCTTCCAACTCATGTCATCCAGGCCTTCCAGCCGCCTTCCATATAATGCCTTCACCACTGCATTAACAAGCCCTTAACCCTCCTTTGCCAAAGTCCGAAATTTCCCAATCCATCGAGCTTGACAATACCGAACTTTGCAGAAGAAATCCCAGCCATTGTGACCTGACTCTAATACCAATTTGTTGTGCAAATCAATGCGCAGCTGAAAACTGTTAAGATCATGTAATGCAGCAACCAGTGATGAATAATACGGAAACACAATCGCACAAAGATAATAAAAGAAAGCAAATAAACGAAGACATAAGAATTAACGTGGTTTGACAATATGCTTACATCCACGGGGGCATGCGGCTGAAATTTACTATCATCCTCAAACCAGGGTTACAACATTGTTTATATGCTAACCCTACATGTACAAGGGGATTAGGAAGTTTCCCAAATACCTCTGTAAGCTTATGCCTCTGAATCCTTGACCTATTGATCTTCCTGATTCAAAATTCAAAAATAGCGCCGAACAAAACCGTCGATGGTTTTAGACAAAACATTGACAGTTTCTTCCTGAGGCTAAACCATCGATGTAACCATCGACCAAACTGTCGATTGTTTCTTCCTGCAACCTAGCTTCCCTTTTTTTTCCGCACCATGCTTTCCTTGTGCGTGTGTTCCGCTCAATATGAGCCTCTCCAACATATATATATGTTCTTTGGGCAGTGGGGGTTGGGATGTCTCAAATCCTACTGTCTAGTATCTAGCTGGAAAATCCATCCTATGCCTTGGTGTCGATATGAGTATTCCCAAGTGAAGGATTTGGCTATCAAAGTTATAAGCAGCTGCCAGGCATGCCTAATGAACATATTCCTATTTGTTTAATTTGCTTATGACCTTTTTCTCCTTATTTGTTCAAATTTTCATGCTTTTATCTACTTGGAGTCCCATAGGCCCTTTCATGTTCCATGGATTCTTGGTTGGAAAATCCCTTGAAAAAAGTTTAGTTTGCAACAAAACCATCTCTCTCTCTCTCTCTCTCTCTCTCTCTCTCAACATATCTAGGACATCATTTGAAATCGCCCTTAGTTTTTGGATTTAGCAAATCTTGAATAATGTTTCTGAAATTCTCAAATTCCTTTATAACCATCATTTTCTTAGTTTTTCTCTCTCTTTCTCTCTAGTACATCATTCAAACTGCTTTTGGTGTTTGGCATATCATTCATAATGTTTTTGAAATTCCCAAACACACTTGTTATGTGCAGATTGTAGTATGTTACTAGAAAAAAGCCTGCAGTTTTCATAGTTGTAAACTGGCTTCCATTCTATTTCTCAGTTGCGTAATCTGGGAAACTGTTTGATGTGTGTGTATATATATATTATTTCACTGGTGAGGGTGAGCCCTGACCCAACAATAGTAGGGGGTTGCACTGAAACCTGAAGTCACAAAAACAGCTTCTCCAAATGTGGAGGTACAATTAGGCATGCAGCATGCATCATGCACTCTTCAGAACTCCATATGGTGTGAGGGCCTTGTGCATTGGGTATTGCATTTTGTATTATTTGTAATTTCACCAGTAGCTTCATCCATTAGCATGACTTCTTTCCTGATGTTGTTTTGCTTCAAACTAAACATGGTTCTCCTGGAAATTATTCTTGAAAAAGTAATTTAATGTCATCTCATTTGTTCATTTATTTTGAAAATGCTAATCTTTGTTTTTTTGTTTTTTTTGTTTTTTTGTTTTTGCTGCTTCCTTTGCAATAGCATTGGTGTCCTCTTTGATATGACATCCATTGATTTCACTCATGAACCCCTTAATTGCTGAGCAATCTTAGGTGAGTAGATGAGAAATTGGGGATCTAGATACGTGTTAGGATTGGTATGGCTTTTCAAGTTTCGGTTTTTGATAATTTAATTTTTTGATTTTGATAAGCATAACTAGCCTTTATTGAATTCCCATTGATGAAAGATTCTCATTGCTATTATCATAAATGGAGAGAAGCATGTTCACCTTGTCATCCATTCCATATATCTTTGTAAAGTTCAAATGAAACAATGGAACTTTGGATGTCCTCCTATTTTTATCATTTCTCAATTAAGTATTGCACCTAACTCTGGTTCTTTAATTCTTTTCCTTATGCTTAGGCAGTTAAAAGACCTTGGGATGAGGATCCAATCGCCATGAGTGAAGAAGTTATGAAGAATATATCATTAGAAGTTGTTCGGGAAAGGTTGCTAGACCATGTACATCAGGTAATGCTTGGATTCTTTCATTGTTTACTGTATAAATGTGGTTTGATTTGAACAATTTGTGGTTTCAAGTTATGATTCTAATGAAAAGTAATATTGATGACATTTTAGGAAATCCCTTATGGTATTGAACATCGATTGATGGATTGGAAGGAGTTGCGAGATGGTTCTCTTAGGATTGAGCAGCATCTTATCACTCATAAAGAAAGCCAGCGAAAGATTCTTGTGGGGAAGAAAGGCTCTAAAATAGGGTAATGTCCTTTAGCCTGCAAGCTTACTTATCTTCCATACCTTTTTCATTTCAGTAAACTATGTTATTGCAATTAGTAATATGGCTATCAATTTTCTTACTAAACATTCTTACCCAAAAAAAACTACTAAATGCCCTTATTATACCCATACACAATTGGTATGAAGCCCGGATAAAGGAGGAGGGTTGTCTTAGGTAGCTGACAGCCAATGTGAAATTTGTTAGATCCTTATGATATGAATCCTTGCCAAATGTTCATTGCGGCATCCCCTATGAGTAGGGCATTGCATTTTTATTATCCAAGTGTAGTGAAAAATGGATAAGGTTGGCCTAGGTCAGGCCATTTTAGACAGGAGAAAGGGTTAGGAAGGAAGTAAAATTAGGATTAGATTGGCAACTTTGAACATAGTGATGCTTATAGGAAAGAGCTTTGAGTTAGTTGATGTAATGATTAGGAAAAACATTAGTTTAATATGCCTCCAAGAGACTAAGTGGGTACGGGAGAAAGTTAGAGAAAATTAAGATTTGAAGTTTAGTACACTGAAAAAGAAAAACATAAATGGGATGGGAATTATGGTAGGTAAAGATAATGCAGTTTAAAGGAATAGTAGATAAAATCATAAAAATCAAGTTACCCTTAGCTCAAGAGATAATAAATGTTATTAGTGCGGATGCTCCCCAACTAGGCTTAATGGAAAACCTTAAAAGACAATTTTGGGAAGATATGGATAGTATTATACAAGGGATACTAGGGTCTAAAAAAACATTCATAGGAGCTAATTTGAATGGACACGTTGGAAAGGATAATAAAGGTTATGAGAGGATACATGGAGGCCTTGGATGTGGAGATAAAAATGAGCCCAGTGATATTTTTTTAGATTTTACCTTGCCATACAATCTTGATATAATGAATACTTGTTTTAAGAAAAGACAAGAACACTTATAGCCTTTAAGAGTGGATAAAAATAAAAGCCAAATAGATTTTTCTCAACTTGGTGAGGAGATTGTTTATGTTGTAAGGATAGTTAAGTTAGACCAGGGAAAGCTTGACTTCACAACGTAGAGTTTTAGTATTAGATATTTGTACAAATAAATGGAAGAAAAAGAGCAACATGAATCAATGCAAGATAATTAGGTAGTGGAGTTTGAGGGGAGAAAATATAATAAATCTTAAAAATAAAATGATTAAAGAGGGGGTTTGGTCCGATTGGACAATAGGGGATAAAGTAGATTTGAACACAATGAGTAGTATGACTAACTCTATTAAAAGGCTAACAGAGGAAATTTTTGGTTAATTGAAAGAAAGGGTACTAGGTAGCAAAGAAAGCTGGTGGTGGTGTCCAAAAAGCAGTGAAGACAAAACGAATTTGGTATAAAACTTGGCAAATTTGTAGAAATATAGAAAACTTTGAAAAATAAGAAGCTAAAGAAGAGGCAAAAAAAAATCATTAGCAAAGCTAAAAATAGAGTTTATGATAATTTATATGTTAGACTAGATACAAAAGGGGAAATAGACATATATAAACTGTCTAGTATTAGAGAAAGAAAATGTAAAGATTTAGGTAATGTAAATAATATAAAACATGAGAGTGATAATGTCTTGGTAAAAAAAAATAGAAGACATAAAAAAGAGGTGGTGAAAACACTTTACTAAGCTGTTTCATGAAAACCAAACTAAAAGCTTAAACCTAGAAGAGACAAATGAGGATAAGAATAAAAATTTGAGATTTATTCACAAAATTAGAGCCATTAAAGTTAAGATGGCTTTAAAAGATGAAAAGTGGGAAATATATAGTGTAAATTCGTAAAATAACACCCCAATTGAAGTTTTAAAATGTCTATGGGATAAAGGAATTATATGGTTAACTAATATATTTAACACTATCATAAAAATAAAAAAAAAATGCTGGAGGAATGGAGGAAAAGCATATTAATACCCATATACAAAGGTGATATTCAAAATTGTAACTATCATGGAATTGAGTCATATGATGAAGCCGAGGAAAGAGTAATTGAACAAAGAATAAAGAGTGAGGGTCTCAGAGAATCAATTTGGTTTTATGCCTGGGAGTTCGACAGCAAAAACTATCTATATGTTAAGAAAGTTAATAGAAAAGTTAGGGAAAAGAAGAGGGACTTGCGTATGATTTTTATTACCTTAGAGAAAACATATAATAGAGTACTTAGAGATGTTCTTTGATGGGTTTTAGAAAAAGAAGGTAGTAAGCAGCAGACATACTGACGTTATTAAGAATATGTGTGATAGAGTAATGATTAGGATTAGGACTGCTGGGAAGTCTAGAGAATTTATAATCACAATTGATGTACATCAAGGCTCAATTTCGAGAACCAGTTTGTTTGCTTTAGTGATTGACCAACTGGCTATGAATATCCAAAAGGAGATTCCATGGTGTAAGCTGCTTGCAGTGATATTATTTTGATTGTGAAAGTAGGAGTGGGGTAGAGTTTAAGTTAGAACTTTGGAGAGCATTGTTAGAGTCTAAAGGTTTTAGGATAAGTAGAAACAAGCAGGATCTATGAAATGCACTTTCACCCATGTAAGGAAGAATATTGAAGATAAAATTAAACTTGATAATCAAGAAATCAGCAGCAGCAGTAGATTTCGTTACCTTGGATCTATTATGCAAGTAGAAGGAGAAATTGAAGAAGATGTGGTATATAGAGTTAAAGCCATTTGGTAAAATGGAGGAGTGCTTCAAATGTGTTGTAAGATCGTAATACCACTAAAATTAAAAGGAAAGTTCTATAAGACAACTATAAGATTAGTCATGCTATATGAATTAGAATGCTAGACAATTAAGAAACAACATACACAAGTGGTATAACATTTGGGTAAACTAAGGAATGAAAATATTCGCAATAAGTTAGGGATAGGACCGGTAGAAGATAAGATAATGGAGGGTTGGCTTAGATGGTTTGAGAATTTGAGATGCAGGTTAATGCACCAATGAGGAATGAGCTAACTATTGTTAATGTTACTAGAAAAGGGAGGTTCAGAGCCACAATGACTTGAAATGAGATAATGAGGAAGAATTCAATAGTTCTTAAGTTGAAGATTGTCTTTGATTGAATGAATTGGCGGAAAGGGATTCATATAGCTGAGCCCATTTGGTGGGACTTAAGGCTTGTTCTTGTTGTTGTTGTTGTCATGCAAGAATAATAAGATTCTGCTGTTAAACTCTCTGCACTGATGGCCTTTTAGTAGTCCAAGAATCATGCATGGTGGGTATTTGATAATCTGTAGGAACCACTATGCCCAAAAAATATATTCCTTTTATTTTTTTGGTAATCCAAATTCCAATGGGAACGAGTTTCTATTCCTAGGTGTAGGATTCAGGCATGTGATTACCTGAGCCAAATGCCTAGTAGTGGCAGAACCAGTCTTGGTTTATCACCTGTTTACTGAAACCATTCATGAATCTGGACATCATATCCTCAGGCCTGCTTTAGCACATATGGAGTTACTTCACAACTGCAGCCTGCAGAGGTAGTCTTGAAGCAGCTTATAGTTTTGGGAGGCTGAGCTTGTTTATTTCATGAAAATTACAAGCCTATTTGATCCTGTAAGAGGGGAGCACACATTGATTGTTCAATTGAATCCAAATCCAGCACATAATTTGGAAAACCATTGATCTCATTCCTCAGAATCTGTAGGAACCACTATGCCCAAAAAATATGTTCTTTTTATTTTTTTGGTAATCCAAATTCCAATGGGAACGAGTTTCTATTCCTAGGTGTAGGATTCAGGCCTGTGATTACCTGAGCCAAACGCCTAGTAGTGGCAGAACCAGTCTTGGTTTATCACCTGTTTTATCACACGACTGAAACCATTCATGAATCTGGACATCATATCCACAGGCCTGCTTTGGCATGTGTGGAGATACTTCACAACTGCAGCCTGCAGAGGTAGTCTTGAAGCAGCTCATAGTTTTGGGAGGCTGAGCTTGTTTATTTCATGAGAATTACAAGCCTGTTTCTCACCTGTTTTATCACACGACTGAAACCATTCATGAATCTGGACATCATATCCACAGGCCTGCTTTGGCATGTGTGGAGATACTTCACAACTGCAGCCTGCAGAGGTAGTCTTGAAGCACTCATAGTTTTGGGAGGCTGAGCTTGTTTATTTCATGAGAATTACAAGCCTATTTGATCCTGTAAGAGGGAGCACATATTGATTGTTCAATTGAATCCAAATCCTGCCCATAATTTGGAAAACCATCGATCTCATTCCTCAGAATCCAATTGAAGCCCAGTTCAATTTTGTGGCCACGTTTTCTGTTTGCAGTGCTTATTATAAGGCTTACCTACTGGATTTAATTGATTTAGTGCAAGGAAGCCTGGTATCGTTACCAATCAATAAGGCAGCCTTGATGCACTTGATATCTACCATCACATCAACTAGATAGTGTTTGTCATTATTTTATGCATCCTACTGGTCAATAGGTGTATGCCTGTTTTTTATGCAGAAGAATAGGCGTTGAGGCTAATGAAGAGCTACGGTCCATCTTCAAGAGGGATGTGCATCTCATTCTGCAGGTTAGACTTAAATGATGCTTAAACGATTGAAGCAGACATCGTAAATTGCTCCTCCATTGTCAAGTCGTCGGCTATGTATATAGTGGCAAAGCCTGCATTTCTACTTCCACCTCCGCAATTTCTTGGGCAAGACCATAGAGAGCTGACTTCAAGTTGCAATGATATGCTTTCTTGGATATTGGAATTCAGGCGGCTGGCAGTGACATGATGGGAAGGCCCAGCTTACAGAATAGTACTCACCTCTTGCTTTCATAATCTTTCTGCTTTTAGGTGATATGAATTTTGTGAGGCTAAATTGGCTGTTGTTTCTGCATGTGTTTTGTATTTAAACATCCTGTTGGGCAAGACCATGGAGAGCTGACTTCAAGTTGCAATGATATGCCTGCTTGGATGTTGGAATTCAGGCGGCTGGCAGTGGCATGATGGGAAGGCCCAGCTTACAGAATAGTCCTCATCTCTTGCTTTCATAATCCTTCTGCTTTTAGGTGATTTAAATTTTGAGAGGCTAAATTGGCTGTTGTTTCTGCATGTGTTTTTTTTACTAATTTTTGTACTTATGCCACCTGCATAAACCTGAGCTGAGGATATAGTTGGTCATTTTTCCATGATCATATTGTAGAATGAGGAAAAGAAAAAAAATCCTCACACCTGAGCTGAGGATATAGTTGGTCATTTTTCCATGATCTTATTGTAGAATGAGGAAAAGAAAAAAAATCCTCACACCTGAGCTGAGGATATAGTTGGTCATTTTTCCATGATCATATTGTAGAATGGGGAAAAGAAAAAAATCTTCACCTGCCTCATATTTTAAGTGGCATCTGTATTTCCCTTGTTTGAAACTTGCAATATTTGATTAGGTGTATTTCTTGCAGTGAGTTGCATATTTTATTGTTTTTGTAAAATTTATATTTGCCATCAAGTTTAAGCTCGCAACTTATAAAACGTTGAAACCTCGTCACTTTATTGATAAGGTACATTCTTGTACTGCTTTTATTTGTTTAATTGTTTTTTTTTTCTTTTGAAGTTTTTGGATTTTTCTCTTGTTTGGATTTCTCCATTCTTTCCTAAGGAGATGCCTTGTGGTCGTACATTCTTAGCCTATAGGCAAAATTCTTTTGCTATTAAAAAAAAAATTATGATCAAGTTTTAAGGAGCAAAAGGCTGAATCTCTCTGAAATTCTTTAGGAACATTGCCCAGTCCACTATGGTTCTCTAACAATGGTTTTGAACGAAAAAAATTATAAAAGAAAATTTCTTACTCTGCCAACCTTCCAAATGGATGAACAATTCTTAAATTTAAGTCAGTTAAGGATCATGCAAGAATAGGTGGTGCGACCTCTGGCTTTAATGCCACAGCATGTTACCCATTTCATGGGCAAGTAAAATCTAACCCTGGATCAGAACCAACAAACTCTGGAAATGCATTTGAGAAGCAAGACACTTGCATTGACCAATCATGGGGAGGCATTCGATTAATACATACAAAGTCAATGGCGTAAATTATTTTATCACAGGTAAAGAATGAGACGCACAATCCATTCTGGGATGCAAAATATGTCCGTTCTCATGAACCACACTTTCAACTGGAATGGTGTTGCAATACCGTTCTAATGCCTCCCTGCATATTTTTAAGTATTCAACCTGAAAGTTTACCTGCAATGTCAAAATGCAAATTAAAATTATAACTAGCTCAACTTGTTTGTCATACTAGTTAATGAAAAATATTATCATATTCATAATGATCAAAAGAAAATAGCAATGTCTTGCTCAGACTTAAACTTAGGGTCAACCGTAGGAGTTAATGTCACCATCTCACATTAGATGTGAACTAGAGAGATCTTGAGCTTATAAAGATATTTTGAGTTCCAACCATATAAGATGCCTTTTGTGGATCTTGAGTCAGAATCTAAAGTGAACAATATCTCATCGGAGTTGGGCTCAAGACTATTACAATTAGTATAAGAGCTAATTTGGGGTGTACTATCATGTGGGTGGCTCATATAGAGGTGTAAGTCACTTTGATGAGGGCATTAGAGATCGGACAAGAGACTGTCATGGTCTCACATCATATGTGTACTAGGGTGATCTTGGACTTATAAGAATGGTTTGAACTCTTAACTATGTGAAACACTTTTTATAGGACAAGTCCATGAAGCCAATAAGTCAACGTAGGTAATACCTCACTGAAATTGGGTCCAAGACAGTTACAAAGTGAGTGATCAGAACTAGTCTAAAGCCATGCTAAAAACATCGCTATTACTCCCTAAGACTGGCAGCCAGAACCGAAGTCCCACACTCCCTACTGCACAGGCACCGCTCGCACATACTAAATATAAGTGCTTTTTCCCATAGAACCACGAGTAATGTACCATACTTTCAGTGAATTTTTAAACATAGTACATGTCTATAGTGCAAAATGACACAATTCACAGTCTACTCCACCTAGTGAGACAAGCTTGGTTGTTGTAATTACTCATACTAATGACATCTTTCTGAAATCCAAAACCAAAATATGAGAGAGAGAGAGAGAGAGAGAGAGAGAGAGTTATGTTTAATGTTTTAACAAAACAAGACAATTCTACAAAACTTTCGCTATATCTGCAGAAACTGTATCTGCAGAAATCAGTCAAATTTCATTATTTTCAAAAAAAATGTAAGGCAAGTCCCCAAAAATAAAAATCATAAAAAAATTTAATATAGTACATGAATAAATATAAAATGCCTACCAACTTTTTCTCTATGGGTGCATATGTGAGCTATTGATTTCTAAAATTACAAAAAAGGATAAAAATAAATAAAAAATCATAAAGTTAAGGATGGAGAGAATTAGAAGCATCCAACATAGTAAATATATAGCAGGTTAAATAAAACATTAGATGTGACAAGCTGCTAGCTAGATGAGTATGCCCTAAACATTTATTGGATGAACTATTAGAAAACCACACTAATGAGACAAACAAAAAGATTATCAGGGACAGACTGTGGATGATGTAAGTGCACTTGTGTTAATGACAGAAGGTATGAAGTTACAACCCACACATAGCTCCATTAGAACAAAAAAGACTAGCATACCAATCTGCCTAACAATGCAACATGTATGCTCACACATGCACACACTCACCCTAGAAATACAAGCCAACCTGCTTTGGGCAGGTTCAATTTGCTCATAAGGACTGACTGGCCCAAGATCATTCGATATAAAACCAACCAAGGTTGATTCGTTTGGGATTGGAATGTCATTGAAGTCAACTCAATCCAAGAGCAGACTACATAGATAAGACAAATTAAATTTAAACACATTTATACATGCACTAGTGTGAGCTAAGTGCAGTGCATGTGGATAATATATTACATGAAACAAGTGATAAAAATATATCATATTTTTGTAGCAAGGATCATATTATTCACATATTGAGTCTTATTATTATTATTACAGGATATATAATCTGGCACTACATATTGGTGATTCAACATTGAAGTGCCAATGTTGGTTCTATTTGATTTAATAGTTAGAGAAAGTAACAGTACATTTAAGGGAGAGCAAAGAAAAATAAAGGTAGAATCTGGGACTACTCAATTTGTTTGTCAATCCCCTTTAATTTTGGACTCCATTTCGGAAAGAATTCTTATTGAACTCAAATTCCATATCAGCAGAGAGAATGAGAAAATTGAAATTTGAATAAACAAATGTAGAATGGTTTTTTTTTTTTTACCATGCTTTAATATGTAGCATGGCTCATTTAAATTTACATTTGTTTTAACTGGCACGCATTTTTAAATTATTTGTGTATGAGGGAATTAATTGTGTTTCCTCTCAACCAGGTTTCTAGATGCACTTGGTGCTGCTTCGCTTAAATTATCCATGCTGTAATATGTAGCATGGCTCATTTAATTTACAATTGTTTTAACTGGCATGCATTTTTAAAATATTTGTGTATTGAAGGAATTAATTGTGTTTCCTCTCAATCAAGTTTTTAGGATGTCTTCAGGCTTCTATTTGGCACATCACCCATCACCCTCTCGGTCTTCTGCTCTTCTTTTTAAATGTCGGTGCATTATTTTCCGCCAGTGTAATAGTTAAAGAACTATGAATGCTACTGTCATCATAATATGGTAAACATAAGAAAGTGTAAGCTCAACCTATGGCGATTCACAATCCTTTGTGTGCATCTGCATCAGTGTTGCTTCGGAAGAGGAGCCCCAAAAAAATCTCCAAAAATTTTGTTATTGTCTGCTTCTAAAGATAAAATTCATCCATCATTGGCCCAACATACAAAAGCCTAGAATTTATATGGACTCCTCATTTATAGCTGATGGGTTGGTCTTCAGGTTAGGAGAATACTAGAACAAATCATTGGCTATTCTGGAGTGAAATGAAAGCATTTTGCTTACTCAAATCAGGCTCACCCATAAGGGAAATAATATATAGACAGCATGTTTTGTAGTTACCTCTGTAAACATTCCAAACCCAAAAGAGGGTAGTTCTTTAATGCTCTGGGATGACGAAAACTCATTTGCTTGGCAGGTAAGAACTTATTTCCTACTTCATCAGTTGAGGTTTCAAGACCGCACACATTACACAAAGATTCCACATCTGATTCCTAAAATAGCCAATGCATTTTTTAAGAAAAACGTAAAAAATTAATTTTGTTCGTAAGCATCAACAAATAGTTGCCAGTAGAAGAGAAAGCATACCTTCATCATCAAGAGTTTGGACAACTGCACCAAAGGATATGGATGAAGCTTGTACCCGCCATGATTTACACACAACAATGCCAGAGCCCGTATCTAGATAGTAAACAAAAGAAACAAGCAAAGAAACAAAATCTTAGTTTCCTTTTTTTCTTCATTTTTCTTTTTGTTTCTTTATTCTTTCCACAAAAAATGTATAGATATTGTGAATAGCAGCAATTCAAAAGATGGTGCTTAGAGCTCGCATCCAAAACACCAAGAATACAAGCACGCTATCTTAAGAGGCAATCCAATGTTGTACTAAAAAAGCACTGATTTTGTTTGATTACTTAAGAGTAACAGAATGCAATTAAGTCAATTTACAAATAAAAATAATTACTTAAACTTGCCTCTGAGAGAGAGAGAGAAGCAGAATCAATCCTACACAACAGGTTAGGCACTGAGTGGAAACGCAGCATTCAGAATACAAGCTTGTGAAATTAACAAAGGGTAGATCAATTGTAAAAAATGAAAATGAAACAGAATTGGCTGAAAATGTGAACCCAACACAAACTAACTTAAAGACACAGTTTCGAGGAGAAAAAGAACTACCAGCAAACAAGAAATGAACAAAAAAAATATAATTATCAGATTCAAAGAATGACATAGAAAAGATCACCTCATTTATGTAAGGTTCAATGATGCAATACTGCAGATAGGATGAGCTAACTGCCACAGTGCAAATGAAACGTTTATAATTGCCCATCCGATAGAATCTGCAACCAAAAAAATGAAAACAACAGAAAATCTTCAGGTTTAAGAAAGCAAAGTTCAATATTAATCATAGAAAAAATCGCAAGAGAAATTGTACAGCCATTAACATTCCGTCTAGAAAAGGAAAACAGAAAGAAGGTTAGAAAGCACACAAAAGAAAAGCAACTATAAAAGAAGCAACCATAAGAATTGGAATAACTGTCAACATTCTGATCAAATAATTCGAGGTCACCTCAAAACTCTGCGGGCAAAAGACATTTCCTTTGACTTGATAATAGAAGAAGGCACATTACAAAGCCAGAACGAGAGCGACTCCCCCTGCAGATCAGAACAGGCTATATTTACTTACTTAGGACCAAGCATCAGGGTTACAAGGGTGAACAAAATAAGTTAATGACAGCAATGAGTACAGAGATCAACCGTTGGTTGGCTGTTAGAACCAAGATGATGAAGCACATAAAATGAACGGAATTCAGCTTCATTCTCATAAATAGAACTGGAATTTCGATTTGCTTCATACAGATTATATAGAGACACAAGAGCTTTTGTAAGTTGCTCCATGTTGAGGTAATGCATGGAAGCATTTGGACTGCCATCACAACCTTGAAGCTTGTGGAGGGATATGATGTGAAATTTAACCTGCCAGGATATCATGGCTAAAATAAGCTTATGCTGTTTGCATGGTCTTGAAGTTCAATATACATATATTTTTTGATAGCAAAAGAAATATATTTAGAGAATAGAGCTTTGAAGTGTTACTAATTCCCCCTAACCAATATTTGCTTTATTTCTAGCTCCATAAATTTGAACTTCATTCCCATGATGATCAGCCATCCACAATCCCATTCCATCTGAAAAATTTTGAACAGCAACATCCTGCTTACTAATCTTCTCCACAGGAGTAGGTAGTATCCTGTCCTGATGCTGATTACGCACAGCAACATTCTGCTCGCTAATCTTCTCCACAAGACTATGTAGTATCCCATCTTTACACTGACTACTCACACCCAAATAATCATCCAACCTCCTTCCCCATCTCCTCAAAGATTGAAACACCCTCTAAATATAACATCATATACATTCATCAAACAACACAATTCTCACATAAGCAAACCTATATTACCAAAAAGAAGCAGTTCTTAACATATGACGAGGAACTCGATTATCACACCACATTGTTCTTATATGTGCATATCAAATTCCCATTCCCATGGATTCAAATTGTTTCATGACTAGGTAATATTAAGCAAACCAAAAGCCACAGAAAAATAATATGCAATCAAAGAATCAAAATTTTGCTTTCGTTCATAATTAAGTGTCATTTCATCAACCACAAAAAAAAAAAAAAAAGATTCTTTCTCTTCGCACTCACCCTTATATTTACTAGGGATGGCAATTTTGTAATAATCTGCATTAAGACAAGCTCTAGGCACAGAGATAAAGAAGAAATAGGATCTATGTTTAAAAAAATCAAACAATAAAAAATGATTTCTTAAAATGTAAACAAGGACAATATCATCCTTTGACAACAACCTATTTTTTAAAGTCTGAGAAGTATGCCTACAACATCAAATGACATTGAGCGTCAATCAGTGTACCCCAAAGGCTTGTGGAAGCTCTAATTGAGCCCTAATCAGGAGACACAAAAAATAAAATGTATGTCATACTGTGTATTCCTTGAGACATGGTTTGATGCAAAAGCTTCAAAGCCTTCTTGACACCCAACTCACCACACACCCACACGCCCCTCCTCCCCCACACCCCCAATATATATATATATATGGAAATTGGAAGTATTGTTATATATCAATTTAGGGCACTGTGAATTACTCTAATGTCACTAATGATGATCTCAACTATAATACAAGAAAGATAGTATACACCATAACAAAATCAATCGAAGTGGGGAAACTTCATAGTCAAAGTGGCTTAATTACTCAAAAAAACTTTATTCGTCTATTAGAGAAGAAAGACATAAACTAATGAGATACACAAAATGCGTATTCAATGTGGATATAACTATTTATAAGTGGGAGACAGTTAAAGTTTTAGCAGAGAAAGAATACCATATCCTCATACATGTGGATAGCTCGATCGTTCATGATATTCTGCATGCTAAGGTCTTGCCTTATGGACCTTGTCCTATCAAAAATAAAGTCATGGACCACTTCAAAAGGATGTTCTGTAGAATCCAACAAATTTAAAAGGTAGTTCAGAGTGTCTTCCAACACTTGGAGAGGCCGTACATCCGATGGATTCATGCTCTTCATGGATATGGTTCTGCAAAACTAGTGATGCAGATGTAGGATGAGAAAATTTCTGCATCATGACATCACAAACACATAATGGGTGTGGAAAAAAAAGAATCCTATAAATTTTATTCATATGAACTTAAGAAATTAAATAATGATAAAACAAATGTGACATGCTTGCTGATAACAAAAAATTAGTATGGATAAATTTACAAAAAATTTGACCACCAGAATTTCCATTTGTCTTGGCCAAAACTCTACATCTGTATATCATAGCTAGCCATGAATTCAACAAGAAGCTGCAGAGCAACTTAACTATGAATTTAACAATAACACAAATTGCAGATCACAATTATGTGTTCAATAAATTTTGGTCAAATCTGTTAAATCTCCAATTGTCATCTGCCCTCTTCTATATATTGCACATGAAAACATGAACTTCTATTTCATTAGAGGTTTTCTTATTGAAGTTTAAAAGAATTGTGTACATGGTCCTATTACTAATTCCCTAAGAAAAATGCAGTCTTCGTCATTTATAAGGCAGAGTCATAATTAAGATTTGTTTTGCAGCTTCTGTCTTACTACCTTTTTTAAGTATAAATGAAATTGATGTGTGTAAAACACTGAAACATAACTTAGTACATAAGAACTACAATAAAGTATCATGCTTCATATGGCTCTTGATATTGTCCTATCTTTAACATTAGGCAGCTTGAACACCTATAACTCAAATTTGAGGACCTTTAAGAAGCAAACTAAAACCCAACACAAAGCACATAGTATTAGAAATATCTCTACTTTAATATTTATTTAAATATTTTGGAGTTTTCAATATTTTTAAAGTATCAAATAATGTGAAACTATGTAAACTGTCAACCAACAGAATACACAGACAGACGATAGATGTACAATTACTAACTTGTGTTTCTGTAGGAATAAATCATTAATTGACAATTGAAAGCAGGGCTGAATTGGAATGATGTTTTTTTTTTTCAAATCTTTTCATCCATGAGGAGGCCCACTGACCAGCACTACACAGAAGAAGGATGAAGGCAACCTGTTCTCCATTTGACACTGCTACCCACCCCTTGCCAAGATTTAAAACTAAGAGTCAAAGATATGCAACATAGATGTCCAATAATTAAATATGGATGCCCATTGATTAAATCATTGGGACCCCCTAGGCCATCAATTCAAATGATTTGAATACTGTTACATTACAAGCGGCTAATTGGGTGAGTAAATACACTGCATGCTGGCATAGTTGGTGGTAATGATGGTAGGCTGATGGTGCATGTGGTGGTGATTATAGTTCCATTGAAGTGCCACAGGATGTTGTGGCAGCATTAAGAACAACGGATGCGGGGATCGTATTTGAGGTAGCAGTGGTGGCGGTTGCCTAGTATGAGAGGATGTAAAATGGTGGGTAAGATTTAATGAACTGTAAATAAATTGGTGAGTTGGAGGTGGCACTAATGTAATGGTTGAAATAACAACTACAGTGATAGTGGCAAAATGCAGTATGGCAGGTGGCAGCGAACATCCTGGTTTATTGGTGTCCAGGTAAAGTCATCTGTGCATACAAACGTTAATCAAACAAAAATAATTTCATTAAAACCAACAACCAAGAAATCAAGGGAATTAAAAATGCTATCTTAAAACAATAAAAACACTATATTCTACACTGCTTGTTCAGGACAGTCAACTTCTATGGTCAAAACTGGTAGCACCCACCCCTTACAAGAAAAATTAAATACTCATTACACAACGTGGGACTCTAATTTCCTTCTGCAACAGATCTTTCTCACACGATAACTTGTTCGACCTAACAAGAATGTTATTATTTAAAGAAAAAAACGACAAAAACAATGCGCGTAAAAAGAAAGTTCCATGTCGATAGGAGCCGATAGGCATCAAATTACAAAGATGAAGCACACCTTTTTCACAGCAAGGCTCGTGGACGATTTCCTAGGGTTTCCATTCAGCCTCTCGAACACAGCTAAATCTCGAAGCTGCTCACGTTGCATTCTTTCACCGTCTATTCATGATGATGCCACAGAGATAAGAGAGCTTATTAAAACTCGCCGCAAACTAGAAATCATAAAAAATTTCTCTTCCATTTCCATTTCCATTTCCATTTCATTTTCCTTCATTTTCTCGGCAACCAAACAGTGGTAAATCAACGTATATAATATACCTGGGCACATAAAAGGGCAGGTCCCTACCAAAGAGGGAAGACAAGACGAGTTGTGTTCGTCGAGTTCCACTACTTGACTGCTTGTGCTTTGCAAATGGTGGGCATCGTCGGAATCATCCCCAGTGCCTGCGGCAGGGTTATGTTTAGGGTTTGAGAGTCGGGAATCAGCATTCCTTGTGGATTTAGAAGGGAATTTGTGCGAGCGGAAACGTGACGAATGGGTAAAAGACTGTGAGGAGTGTGAGGAGGAAGACGATGGCGACGAACCCCGGCTTCGTCGCGTCCAGCTCTCCATGGCAGCTCTCTCTCTCTCTCTCTCTCTAAATTAAGAATTAATGATGAATGAGAAAAATTATTTTGGGAACTTTTGTGTTTCGATAAGTAAAATAAAAGCGAATAGTAATGCTTATAAATTATTTCTATTTTTTATTCTAATAATAAAAATAATATTATTTTTTACTTAAATGAAAAGAAAAAATATTAGGATAATATTCTCAAAACTAATAAAAATATGAGAGACTGCTCTTTCCATATGTCTTCTAGCACAGGCAAGTATTTAGCATCCATTTCTTTTACAGTGCGTTCATCTCAAGGTCTGCGGGTTTACTGCCAATTGCAGATTCTAAAACCTTCTCCGCAATTTTTTTAACATCAAAATTGTCCGAGACGAAAACCCACATTTCTAAGCCAAGATGTTCCCCAATCCTTTGATCCTTGTGAAAACCAAATGAGCAAAGGTGGTCTTTCCCAGTTCCCCAATGGCTGAAACATTCTCTTCAACAGAAGCAGCAGCAGCAGGGCAGGGGGATTGCAATAGGTATTTTTCTAACATACGTGCCGGGGTATCATATTTTCTTTACATATTAATAAAAATGTTAATAAATGTATCATCAATACAATTTGAAAATTATGAAGAAATATTTACATATTTTTTGCCTTTTGCTTATTAATTGTCAATAATAAATTCAAAACTACTATTTGGAGGGTCTTCTATAATTTTATTTCTATTTCTTGAAACTATATTATTATTTACTATTATATTATGTATTATTATTGTAGACCGATTGTTTCAACTTTTCATGTTTTTGTTATTATTGTATAATGTAAAAATAGGAAGAGTTCAATAAGTTACCCAACAACATTAAATTTGTTATGAAGTATAAAGAGGATAGACAATCGATTTTAAGCATATCCCGAAAAGATATTATTTATTCATCCCCAATAAAATCACATGGACTTTGATGTGGGAAAAAATTTAGTGTCCGATTAATGTGTTAAGTAAACTCGTGTAGGTCGATCAAAAAAAAAAAAAAAAAAAAAAAGGTTGGACTTTTACGGTCCATTTGGAACTTGGAAAATATACATGAAAGAAAAGGGTAATGAGAAAGATTCCACTTTTTCATGTTTGGTTATCAAGAAAAATGAAAAAGAAAATAAAAAGTATGCCAAATCAATGAATAAAATTTTAACTATACACATCCTTAACATTTAGTTTTTCTTTATTTTTAATCATATTAGAACAATTTTTTATTTTAAATAGAATTGGATATAGAGAAAATATAATGAAAAATGAATTCCCTTCTTATTTTTATTTTTTTTCCTTTTTCCAAATAAAATCTTTGATCCAAACCAGCCATTATGGATGCATGATTCATATTTGGCATTTATTCGTGTTAGCATTACTTTAAGGGCTTATTTGGATCAAGGATTTTGATTAGGAAAAGAAAGGGAAAGAAAAATAAAAAGGAAACTCATTTTCCCTTTCTACCAAATACTATTAAAAATGAAATTTTATTATAAAATAGTTAAAAATTAAGAAAAATCAAATGTAAATGATTGGTGAAATCATATTTTTATTAATTAATTTGACATATTTTTCATTTGTTTTCTTACTTTCTTTACTAACCAAACATGAAAAAATAGATTCCTTCATATTTTCCTTCCTTAAGTTTTTCCATGTTCCAAACAGGACCTAAAGTAAAAAATTAGAAGAAAATATAAACAAATATAAAATTTGATCTTATTCATATCAAAACTTCGTAGTAAAAATTGCTTTAATCAAATCCAACTAATAAGATACAAAAATTTTAATCTTAAACAAACTTGTATTTTACCTTATGCTAATATCTTTTGTCATCTTATTTCTTTGATTAATAAGATTCAAGAATTAACTATTCTATATTTATATTTTATATGTATGTAGGAATGACATAAGTTATTTTATGGACAAAAATGTTTTTAATTTTTAATAGTACGGCAAGCATCTTTCGAAATAGTAGATTAGACCAAAATTAGAATAAAAAACAAGCAATAAATCTATCAAATTGCTTCCAAAACGGTCATAAAGAATATAAGTTAATTGAATAATAAATAATCCAGTAGCTTTAAAAGGCAAAAATATCAAGAAAATAAAATTACAAAACTGTAAATGCCTTCCAGATATTAAAGGTCAAATGCATTTAAAATTTTAAAAATTTGCTAATTGATCATTAGGTGAATAAATATAATGATTATAAAAAATTTTAACTGAATATAATAACATATAATTTTAATTCATTTTTCTTAAAGAAATATAATTACAAAACCATTGCCGACTTTTTAAAATGCATTATATATTAACAGTCAAAAAAAGCCACTAAAAATTTTTAGGGTTAATGAACCATCATAAAAGGTATATTCCTCACATTTAGTTCATAATGTACAAATTGCATGTGCCACTGCTTGTGAAACAACATTGTAAATTCATTTGATCTTGTAAAAAAATATAAAGCTTGAGCAGGGTCTTAGCTCTAGTAAAAGTGCTTGGGAGAGGAAAAATTATTTTAAAATTTGCAAATCTTAACTCATTTTCATTCAATGAGAATTTTTTGGTGCTGCAAATAGTAAACAATTTCAACTCCAAATTACAATGAGACCGTCACAACTGTTACTAAAGAGCATAATGAAAGAAGATGCACCAAAAACTAATAATGAAATCCAGAAAATATAATTTAAGCCTGACGGTCATGCTGGAGATGCAAAAGATTTGAGCTTGCTGCAATAGATTCAGAACTTGCAGCAATATAACCATGCAATTTTTAGTTATTCTCTTATATATTACAAACAGCCACTGAATCTGAAATCTGCTAGTTGATACAAATAACCATGATCGTTCAATTAAAAAGAATTACTTTCCTAAAAAAAATGTTCAATAGGGTTTTTCCCCTAAAGAAATGTTGGGGGCGCGTAAGCAATCAATACTTGGAAGGAATGAAGTTGAGCCCGCAAGTCTCTATCTCACAAAATGCCATAGATACTGAAGACATAATGAAAGCCTGAAATTCAAGAGTAGATGTGAAGTAAATGCTTTGGATGCCACATGTAATTAAGAAAGAGAATACACACAAAAAGTAGCATTTCATTCATAAGATATATGAAAAGCAACTTATAGACGCAAAAAATAAATTAAAAATTGTAGATAAATATTGTTGAGTGCAACATAGATATATACAGTGCCACTTTAGCAAATTATATTGGCATCATCAAGTTTATATAAACAAAAAGCAAAAATATTTAAAAGAGAGTTTAGAAGAGAGCGATAAAGAAATTCACTTGCTAGTGTAATTTATTGGGCATCTACTCGAATGCCAATGCTACGTTAGTAGCATAAGGAATGGATTAAATTCATATTGCCCAACTGCGAAAAAGTTCCAAGGATGCAATATTTGACATCAAAGTCTTACAAATAACATGCAAAAAAAAATCTTAATCAATATCTTTCAATAACAAAAGCAAAAAACAGACTCTTGAAACTGAACTCCAAGATATTCTGTCACAATTTTACAAACCTATTACCACAAGCATACTCGCTCTGTTGATAAGGAGACTTAAGTTATCTTGCTGATTAATTCAACTGATGACTAAGAAATTGGAAAAAAATAAATTTCAATGTCTGATAGAAAGATGCATAAATGGAGAATACAATCGATTCGGTGAGCAATTACTTTGTTGATCTATTCATTACATAAGTGAGATAATTGAAAAATTGACCCAGGGGGACTGCCTGTCGTTGACTACAGTTTTTTGTCAGCGCCCAAAAAAAAAAAAGGAAAAAAAAAGGAGAGAAATTCTTTGCAGTGATTTCACACATTCTATTTTTCAAGGCTGTTTTTGGGGCAGAGTTAATTTTGGATTTTAAATTTGTGTTGATTGATTCAGACAAAAAGTGATACAAGTTGTATTATATTTTAATACATTTAACACATGTCTAAATTCACGGCTTGAATGCTATGCTCCAAAACGCAAGGTATTGAAAATAGAAAAATCATTTTCCTGAAAATGAAACCAAAGAATATGCCTAAACAGAGACATGCAAGTTGACCAAAGTAATAGGGTTGACAGCTGAAATGCTGCTATTGAGTCATTATGGAGAAAGCATTTGTATAAAGATCCGAAAAATTAAAATAATTAAAATAATTTTAAAAAATAATAAATAGATAAATAAAAGAAATAGTATGAAATAATAAATAAATAAATACATATTAATTATTAATCAAATAATTAATTAAGTATTATTAAATTAAAATAATTAAATAAATGGTATGATAGATATATATGAGTATATATAGGTTAGTGGGTTGGATGCTTTCTTTGTAAGCAATCCAAATTAAACAATTTAAATTGGAAATCCTTTTCCAATTGCAAACAGAAACCTCACGCCATTTTCTCTCTCTAACTCTCTTCCACGGTCATTTCTCTCTTTCTCTAAAATTTCTCAGCAGATTTTTGACCGATCGAAAAACGGAAGGAACTGTTGGATTCCTATCTCCGTCACCGATATTTCTATCGGATGGGATTTTGTCGATTTAGGCATCTGAGGACCCAACCCAACACCCCAAACACTAAAAAAAAAACCAAAACCCCCCTACCCCCCTCCACTCCCCCTTAAAAAAAACAACCCTCCCCCCCCACCCCCTCCTCCCCCAAAGCGCCTCCCCCCCTCTCCTCCCTCTCCTCCCCTCGACCCCCTTCCCCCCCCCCCCCCCCCCCTATCCCACATAGAAAAAAAAATGCTACCCCCCCCCAACCAAAAGGAACTAAAATAATATATTATTCCCCTACAATTTCGAGACCCCTATAATACCTCCCATTCCTACACCACCCCCCAACCACCCCTTAACCACAACCCCCCACCAAACCAATTAAAACATCCCCAAACAACACACAACTGCACCCCACCATCTGACCCGTCGCCTACATGTCCACCCCCCGGATAACCCCCCCCGTTGACACAGTTAACCCAAAATCCCCCCCATCCGACGAACCAACCTCATACCAGCTCCCTCCTAAACAACTGGGCTCATATACCCACATAATAAACCCCCCTCACCACTATTCTTAGTAGATTCCTCAACCTATTCCTTCCATCCGTTTCCACCCCTCAAAAATAACCACCCCCCCCATTCAAAACCACTTACCCCCCCCACACCATATAAAACCCCCCACACATCCCCCCCCTTAATAACTTTTTTAAACAAAAACACAAATTCCTCCCAAACCCAACCCCCTACCACCACCATCAACAACTCACCCCCCCCCCACAAAACCACACACACCTCATTAATTTTTTTTTACAAAAACACCACCAACACCCTCTCTCCCTTGACATCCTCTCACTTTTCAAATCTTCCCCCCACAAACACAAAAAAACACCCCAACCCCCCCAAACTCCTTCCCAAAACCCCCTCCCCTCCCCCCCACCCCTTTTTTTCACTTTTTCTCCTGCTCTAACATTTTTCTTAGATCTTTAACTAAATCGACAATCGACACCACCATAGGGTCCTAGTTTCGATCATTGTCATTTTTGATTCGGAGTAAATTTTCAATTTGGGTTATCCTAAAACACCACTCCAAAGCCTAAAAGTAAGATTTAGGGAATTAAATAAATTAGTTATATTTAAAATTTATGGGTTTAGGAAATGTTAAAATAGTATTTTATTTAGGATTGATTTCATATAACTAACATTTTTGATTCAGGATTCGGGTAAGCGCCGCATGTATCTTTTGGGGTCCCTATTGGCGTAATTGAAGAACACCAGGTAAGAGGAGGAATATATATTAAACCAGATTTATGAATTAAACGGATAAATGGATTATGTTATGTATATATGTATATGTTTTTTTCGTATGAGTTTAAAATGTCAACCGTTTAAATTATGATTTCTGAGTTTAAAAGCTAGTTTTATTAGATGTGTATTGTGAAAATGGATTGATGAAAGTGAAAGATTTTTCAAGATAATTGTATAGGAAATTAAAAGTATACTTTCAGTATATGAACGATAAATGAGGGTTGACTTATTTTATAGAAAATGTTTGAAATATCTTACGAAAATTGTGTGGCATGAGTAAAATGTATAATTATTCTGTGTTGAATTATGTTATAGTAGTGATATGAAAGTTATACGAGGAAATGCAATGAGAATGAAATAAATATGTTATGAATTATGCTAATGTGATTGTAACCGTTCCTAACCAAGGAGGAAACAGATGAACAATTGAAAGAAGCTGTAAACTAACTGATAACAGCTGAAAGGAGCGATGTAGTAGCAAGAGGGTAGAATAGTACATATCTATGTGGATTAACTGATGTACAGCTGAAAAGAGTTGTAGTATGAATGTAGGAAATGAAATGAAAAATGAAAATAAAATGAATATGAAATGAATGAAAAATGAAATGAAATTGTATTGTAAACGTTTGTGTAAAATGGGAAAGAGTGAAATGTCAATAGCTGATTTAACATGAACAGATAAGAAATACAGAAATACATGACAGATAAAGTAATTGTAGTTATTGTATTATCAGTACCATGCTAGTATGATATGTATTTATATGGGCAGGATAAACTCTTCTGCCCGACGGGCTTGCTGAGAAAGGCGAGTGCCACTAGTAGGTATCAGATTTGTAGCAGTAAGCTGCATAAACGTATTAGGACAGAAAGAAATTACTTATATGGGCGGGTAAGTTATCAGATTCTCGGGGGAGCATTTGCTAGTAAATTTTGTATGAATGTGTGAAATACGAGATTATTTTTTCACTTGAGGGTTTATTGGGTAAGGTAAGTGCCTTTGATATGTTTCAGGTTGTGACCATTGATTGCCTAGAGTTAGAGAGCAGATGGGTGCTACTTGCATGGGCGAATAATCACCCTATCTTTAGGTATTATTGTGGATTTTAAAATACCTGAAATGTGGTTGATCAAAACTCAGCTTGAAAGGATTTAGAAAATTATGATAATGAATTGCAAATAATGAATACATATACCCCATATACAATATTATTTACAAAGCTCATGTTGGAACGCACGCTGATTTAATATATTGTTTCTATTCCATTTACTAAGCATGTGTCTCACCTGAATACAAATTTATGTTTTCAGGACTTCCACATGATCGAACTTAGAGAGTTTGAGATTGTTATCACATTTTTGGATATAAAAAAAAAAAGGGGTATAAACTTTGATGATACTTTTGAGATGTATAAGTTTTATTTTTTATATTTTAAAGTCTTCTGAGTTGTGACTACTGGAAAGTTGTAAATTATGTTTTTGAAAATATGTATAAATCTATATATGGATACACGTAGGGCCATGAATGATTTATTTTGGAATGTAGACAAATGTAGAAAACTTTAGTATTAGATTGTTGGAGAGATTAATATTTATATTTTTCACTACGTAATGATAATAGAATGTCAGGTATCAGGTAAATAAATGGAATGACGGGACATTTGGATCCCACTAGGCGGTTCGGGGCGTCACGAAGTACGGTTTATTAAGGTATAAAGTATTGTACCGAGTTTTGGGCTTGGAGCATTACAATTTGATTTTTTCCTAAGATGGAAGAACGAAATGAGCATTATATTAGTCCCTAACTAAAGCCACATACAATTAGATACGTTGGAATTTGTCTTTCATATAAGCAAAAGACATCAATCCCACTTATATATACTGGAATTGTTGGGGCCAATTAGCTGAATCAAACCCATTATGGTGATATTGAAAGCTAGAAAAAACCCCCCCACCACCAAAAAAAAAAAAAAAAAAAAACAAAAACAAAAAAAAATATGTCTTTCCATTTTCACTAATGCAAGTACTCAAAGCCTCAAACCCATTATAAATGAACAGCAGTTCATGCAATGAAAGGGGGGAAAAGAAATTCAATGAAAAAATATGACTTCTTCCATGAAAAATAATAAATTTATTTCAATTTTAAATTGTGCTGGCTACCTATAATAATTATAATTATTATTTTTTTTTTTTCTCTTTGCTACTGCATGATCAATTAATTTTTTTTGTCATAAATTTAAAATAAATTATTTGGGAGTACCTTCTTTTTTTGTTTTTTTTTTTCTCCTTTTTTTTTTCTTTAGGTCTATAATTTTATTTTTAAAATTCAATTTTTAGAAAAAAATAGTATTACTAAAATGTTTCCATTATTCAAAAAAACTTTGCGATGGTGTCAAAAGAATATACCTATTTTATGTTGAGACTATATTTTATTAGTTTTGAATAATACTATTAAATCAGTTTTTACTCATGCTATTTAAAGCTAAAATTTTTAATTATCTAAATCTATCTAATCTGGATTTTTTTTTCTAGAAATATTGTCTTATATTTAAGGATAATATATTTTTTGTTACAAAATATTTTATACCAATTGTGTAAGTCTGGTTTGCTTTTTAGCCAAATGGATTTTTTTCTTTTTGGTTTAAACATTTAACTTTATCTAAAAATATATTTTATAAATATAATATTATCAAATTTTCTTTAAATTATTTTATTTTAAAGCTACTTATCTTATTTTTAAATTATAAGGATACTTTTTTCTTAAACATCATTTATCTTATTTTTACTTTTATTGATTATATATTAATATAGATATAAATACACGTATACCTGTATAGTTAGTTATTTACTTTAAAACCAAATGAAAGTTCTTTTTAATTTTTAAACAAGTAATTCCTAGACATTCAAAATATATTTTCATCTAGTTTAATGCAATTTATTTATAGGATACTAAATTGTACTTCTTTAAGAATATTTAATCATATTAAAAAAAAAAAAATCAAGACATTATTGCACAAAAAATGATACACAAATTTTCACTTAGATGCATGGTATGATGAATATTTATTCTTATTTTAGAAGCACTCCTATCTTTCTTTTAAAAGATTGTGATGTATTTGATAGAAAAATTAACTTTTAGGAATTTTTAGTCCTACTTCTAAAGATAAAGATATTTTTATCATAAGATGATTTTTCACTATTCATCGTTTATAAAAGCATTAACTATAACAGAGATTGTAGCAGGTTGGGAGAACTAAGGTAACAATTTCTAACAAATGGTAATCTGATATGCCCTCGTGATGGTGGAGAACTTGCACAATTGCATCTTATGATGATTCAGGCACTGATGATGCCTTGTAGGCGGTGAAGATTTCAAATTCCCAAATTCTAATGACCATCATAAATATTATTCATAATAAAGAGCAGAACCAAAGGTAATGCGCCAAAAAGCAACTCTGATAAGCAGATCCTAAAACTTATTATCCTCAAGTAATCACACGATTTTCAGAATTACTTAAATGAATGACGTGAATAAAATAAATTGGGTGTGAAAATTTAAGACAGTACCTAGTGGATCAAATATTATGGGTTCTTCAACGGTAAAAGGAAATCTTCCTTTTCCTGCAGGAAAAAAATGTTGAATATATCCATGTAACAGCATCCATATTTGGAAGCAATGGAAACAATTCTGTATAAATGTTTGTCGTGCGGCACCCGACTATACCAACACCAAACTATACAACTAATAATATTGAATATATAATAAACTTAAAGTAATGCAAAACTTAATAATAAAAATAGTAAAAAAAAAAAAAGACAGAAATTAATGAGATTCTGGAATAATTACATACATCCTCGGGCGCCGACGCTCAATCCACTACTTCTTGATAAAATACAACTTTGAGGTGTGTTTTACAAATGAAGAGTTGAGCTCTTCATATAACTTCAACCTTAAGTTCAAAAAAAACACTTCTCACCAATGTGACGATAAAAAAGAAAAAATTCAAAATAATTTTTTCTATCATGTGGAACTATTTCTACCACGTGGGGACAAAAAAACAACAAAATCTCCACCTTGACGATAAATTTAACAAAATTTTCAGTCACCAAATTTTTAAAGTTCCAATCACGACGCATTCCAAAAAATTTCATACTCGCAGGAGATTGATCAAGTCCAAACAATGTTTGAACTTGATTGTTGTTTTTTTCCCCCCCCACCCAATTTTGGTCACATATTTGCGGGGTTTTCAGTGTAACATCTTTCTGAAAGTATTCTTACCTCATCAATAATATACCGCATTAAAATAAACGATGTCGATGTGATTCGTTCGTGCATGGTAGATTGATCTTGCTAAAGGAATAGCACTTGGCTATCACAAAATACAACCAAGTGCTTCCAAACTCCCAAATTTTAAGTAAAACCCCTGCAACCGAAATAGCTTCCATTAATAGTCTCTGAAGCTGTCAGGTACTGTGCTTCTGTATAGACCGACAATTGTAGACGTAAGATAGACCTCACTCACGACATCGCAATGTAAAAAACATATCAGTAGTTGATCGACGATTATCTAAATCTCTTGCAAAATCAGAATACACACATCCAACACCCCATGTTCAATCGTATTATTTTCTCAAATAACTATACCGATATATCGTATTATAATATATGTTAAAATCCATTTACGCTTGCCAATGTCCATTACCCGGGATCAACATATACCTACTCCATATTAGCTTGTGAAAAAATAGGTCTTAGTACAAACCAGTGCATACATAGACTACCAACCAAACCACTTGTATAAGAAACTTGTGAAATATATTACATTCTCATTTGATTTAGGAGATAAAGTTGCATTAAGTTTGACATGAGGAGCAATAAAAGTGCTTACAGGTTTTAATTGCTCAGACATGCCAAAACTTTGTATACCTGTCTTCAAATATGTTGAGACACTAACTCTTCTCTCATCGTCTTGCGGAATCTCCAACCAAGGTATCTTCTTGTTCACTCCAAGATCTTCATCTCAAAGTCTTGATTAACTGACTTTTCAACTTATCGATTTCTTCTTTGTTCTTTGAAGCTATCAACATATCATCAACATATAAGAGTAAATATATAAAGATCTATTTTTGTAGTTTTTGAAATAAAAACAATGATTATGTTTATTTCCGATGTACTTCTAACCCATCATAACTGATGAAATCGTTTTGTACCACTGTCTTGAGGACTGTTTTAAACCATACAACGATTTACCCAGTTTACATACCCAATTTTCTTTTCCAACAGCCTGAAATTCATCTGAATGAGTCATATAGATTTCCTCTTCCAAATCACCATGTAAAAATGCATTTTTTACATCGAGCTGAACTAATTCAATATCAAATTGTGCTACCAAAGCCAACAAAATTCGAATGGAAGAATATTTAACAACTGGAGAAAATACCTCACTATAATCAATATCTTCCTTCTGTGCGTAGCCCTTAACTACCAATCTAACTTTGAAACAAACATTATTTGCATCTGAAAATCCTTTTTTCTTTACATAAACTCATTTGCAACCAATTGCTTTCCTACCCTTGGGCAGCTGGGCTAGCTCCCAAGTCTGATTCTGATGAAGAGACTTCATTTCTTCATCCATTGCTCTTTTCCACTTGTCTAATTCAGAGTTCCTCATTACTTCTTTGAAAGTGTACAGAACATTATCATCCACAACTGGAAGTGCATAGGTCACCATATTAGTATACCGAGCAGGTTTTCGAATTTCTCGTCTTGGCCTCTGAGAAACAATTGATTTTTGTTGCTGTGAAGATTCTCGAATTGAAATCTCTTCTTCTTATACACTATTCCCCACCGTAACTGGAGAGTTACTTTGTGTAGTCTCATTTATCACTGAGTTTCTCAAAATTGTCTCAACCTTCACCTGTTGTTGAGTACCATTGGTCTTCTCTTCAATTTGTGACTCTTTGCGCATTGTTTTCTTCATCATTGCAAGTTCATTAAAAGTTACATTTCTGCTTAAAATCATTTTTTTCCGTCTCTAGACACCAAAGACGGTATCCTTTGACTTTTGCACTTATCCCCAAGAATATTGATTTCTTGGCTCTTGAATCAAACTTAGATTCTTTAACATGATAATAAGTCATAGTACCAAATACACGTAAAAAATTATAATCACTAGCACGTTTTCCAGACTATACCTCATAGGGTGTTTTTCCCTCTATTGCAGATGATGATAGACGATTGATGAGTTGACACACATATCTAACAGCTTCAGCTCAAAACCTTTTGTCTAGCCCAGCATTAAACAACATACATCAAACTTTCTCCAATAAAGTTCGATTCATGCGCTCTATCGCCCCATTCTACTGTGGGGTATCTCTAACTATGAAGTGTTGAGTAATACCTTCATCCTGACATACCTTCATAAATGGGTCACTCCTTTATTCACCACCATTATCTGATTTAAATTGTTTAATCTTTCTGCTAGTTTGAATATAACTAATTTTTTCCACTTAAAGAAAATATCACACTTCATTTTTATGCTTCATAGAATACACCCAAACTCTCTTAGAAAAATCATCAGCAAAAGTGACAAAATAATGCATACCACCCAATGGAGCTGTTTTTGTGGGGCCCCATACATCTGTATGGATGTAGTCTAAAATATCCTCAGTCTGGTGGATTGCAGTGCCAAATTTCACTCTAATCTGTTTTCCTAGAATACAATGCTCACAAAATTCAAGTTTGCACACCTTTACACCCTTTAACAAACCTCGCTTAACTAATTGTTGTGAAAATTTTTCTCTTGCATATGCTAATCGCATATGCCATAACCTGGTTGTATCTGAACCTGTATCTTTCTTAGAAATAACAGTTACTGAGCCAATAACTGTACTACCCTATAAATAATACAAATTATTTTTCCTTATTCCTTTTATCACCACCAGCGCACATGATTGAATTTTTAAGATTTCATCTTTCAAAGTAATAGTGAACCCTTTAGATTCTAAGACACTTAATGAAATTAGATTTTTCTTTAGACTTGGAACATACCTAACATCATCTTGACATTTCAACTATATTGATCTTATTCCACTTGTTTTACAAATATTATTATTTCCCATAAAAAATAATCCCACCATCTAATTCTTCAAAATTAGAAAATCATTCCCTATGAGGACACATGTGATAGGAACAACCAGAATCCAAAATCCACTTACCAAAATAACGTGACGAACATATTCCAACAAGAGAAAAATCTGACTCACTTCCATCATCATTGACTATATTGACATTAGAATGTGTTTTACCCTTATTCTTTTGCTGTAGTTCAGGGCAATCTTTCTTCCAATATCCTTTCTCATGACAAAAGACACATTCATCTTTAGCAGGTCTCCCATGAGATTTACTCTTCCCATGAGATTTACTCCTCCTTCCAAGCATACGACTCTGAGAACGTTCCCTTATTGTTAGTGCTTCTGCTGTCTTCTTATGGACCATTTGATCCTTCTTTCTGCATTCAGTATAAATCAATGTAGTACAAACATCATCAAACGTAACTTTATCTTTCCCATACAACAAAGTGGTGGTTAGATGTCCATAATCATTAGGGAGAGAGTTTAGTAATAATATGGTTTTATCCTCATCTTTCACATTTTCATCCAAATTTAACAAATCAGCCAAAATTTTATTAAAAACATTTATGTGGTCATTAATCGAAATACCTGGTTGATACTGGAAGCAAAACAATTTCTTTTTCAAATAGAGCCGATTTTCCAGACTCTTTGTCATAAATATATCTTTCAATGTCTTCTACAATTTCTTTACAGATGTCTTCCTCATAACACAATATTTCTGATTTTTAGCGAGACATGGACAAATCGTACCACATGCCTGACGACTGATCTTTTCCCAATCTCTGTCACTCATATCCACTGGTTTATCATCCAAAGCAATATTTAACTCATACTGATACAAGATGTCCATCACCTCACATTGTCACATACCAAAATTATTGATACCATCAAATTTCTCCACCTCAAATCGAGCATTAGCTATTGTCTTTGACGATGATGTCGAAGTTGAAGGGATTGAAGTTCGTGTGGACAGAGTTTCTTCTACTACTGCACTAGTTTTTGCCATCTTCTATATATTCAATAGCAACCAACAAAGCAAATGACCTAAGATGAATAGTACGTACCAACTGTGTCTACTCTATTTTATATTATGAAATTCCACTTTAACTACGCCGACCTCCAGGGAGCGACTGAGCCGCAATGATCTCTGAGCGTTTGCTTAGACAAGATCTTTCTTAAGTATCAAATATGGAATCAAGGATACTAATAAAAGAATATCCCTCCGTATCGACACTATTCAACCTAACTCTAATACCAACTGTTGTGTCGGGCAACCCACTTGTGCCAAACACCAATACTACAACTAATGCTATTAAATATATAAGAAACTAAAACAATGCAGAAACAAATAGTAAAAACAGTAAAAAGAATAAAACAAGAAATTAACGAAATTCGGCATAGAATTACCTACGTTTTCGGGCACTGACGATCAATCCATTACTTCTTGACAAAGTACAACTTTAATGTATATTTTACAAATGAAAAGTTGAGCTCTTTATGTAGCTTCAACCTCAAGTTCAAAAAACACTTCTCACCAATGTGGGACAAACAAAGAAAAAATTCAAAATAATTTTTTTTACCAATGTAGAACTATTCTACTAATGTGGAAATAAAAAAAACAAGCAGGAGTCTAGAGATACTTGAAGATGATAAATCTTAAAATCTAAAGTAAACATGAAGATAATGTCTTTCGTACTATATGTATTTTAGAAAAGAGTGGAACACAAAAAGTAGCATTTCATTAGCAACACAATACGAAAATAACTTCAAAGGACAACAAAATAGATTAAAATTTTTGAGATAAATTTAATGAAAAATGACATTCAAAATCTATGTGCATTGAAAAAACATAAACATGGACACAACGGCTTATCGGTAACAAGTAATAATAAAGCATGGCCAAAAAAGAAGAAAAAAATAAAGCCCATACCTAAAACATAGCATTAAAATTTAACCAAATTACACTCATTTCCCGCAAATGTTAGATAACAAAATGGTGCAGGACCAGAAGCAGGTATTGGATGAAGCATTTTGATCCAATTTGGAGGCCTATGTCAAATAACAGTGTCAAAGGATTACTGGGTCCTAAACCAAACGTGCTTGACTATTAGTTGTTTATTATGCGGTTTAGTATGGAAATTCATCCATACTCCACAAAGTAAGGAAGCCCCCAAACAAAGACCCTGATCAAATCCCCAGAACTCCACGTTGAAAACATTCTCTTTATGAAGGCATAGAAGCATTCTCCACAAGAATTAGGCATGAGAATAAACTTCAGAAGCTGCCGCAAATGGTCAGCACGGTGACACACTGAATTTAAATTAGGATTCTCCAAACCACATAACTTAAATTGACCAATGTGTGGCGTGTCTTACAACTTCCTTGAATACAAATTCCAGTGTTCTCAAAAAAGATTTCAATAAAGAAATTGAATTTACTTCAATTACAGTGTTGTTGATTAGAACAACAAAATGCCAGGTAGGCTCTAAAGCTTAGTAGCCAAGTGTAGTAAGGATGATGGATGACAGTTGCATATCAGGGACTTCTTCATCCCTTAAGCACACATAAAATTCAACTAAAGGGGCAGGCATGAAGTCCCAAAAAGACAAAAAATTTTGCTTAGCAAAAAGAGGTACTGAATAAATTTTACGAATGCTAGCAAGGCTTAAATACCACAGAAAACTGCTGCTTAATATCGGAAAATAAAGGAGGGAGGGAGGGAGGCAGAGGGGTTTATTATATAGACTTGAAAAAAATAAATTTGTACCATACATAGCTCATAGCTTAATAATGATGCTTCGATTCTTTTTATATTTAATTGCTCTATCCAACACATTGTATTTTACATTGCGAAACATATTTTAGGAAGGAAGAAGCCAACCAAAGCATTTAGTGGCTCCCTAAAAGTAAGCTTGCTCCAAGAAGGAAAAGGGAATGATAGAATAAAACTTAAGCCCAATACCATTGAGATATTAATTAGATAACAAAAAATTTACTTCTAAAGAAGAAGGAGAGTATTCTATCCAGGAAAAAAAAAAAAGGAGGATGAGGAGGAGGAGGAGGAGGAGGAGAACGATAAGTTGAATGCGAGTAATTTCTTTTTTCAAAAAGTAAATTGTTTGGTGTATTGTATGCAAGAAGATATTTCCTTTTTGCCTTTTTTTTTTGTCCCAGATATATGTCGAGATTTTGATGAAATAAACAGAATCATTATTTACAGATATTTATGATGAGAATTTCCAGAAGAAGGAAAATAAATGAAGGATATTTCATGGAATCTCTTGTTTCTTTTTAGAGGATACAACAAGAAATAAAATAAATAAATAGGAGGAGGAGGAGCAGGCAGCACGTACCTATCTTAGTAAAGGAGGGTACCCTCATGAGTCCTGCTGCAAAACTCTGCATAGAATGAATCTAATCATTAAAATAGTAAGTGAAATTTGTGGAGCCATGTTTTGTCTAGATAAGACTTTTATTTGGAAAAAAAAAAAAGAAATTAAAAAAGAAATGAATCTATAATGTTATTAATATCACAGTGTTTCTCTTGAAAAAGGCGGGATGTGAGCAATCTTAGGCCAATCCTCCCCAGTGTCCTTTTTGCATCTCTCTTCTAAGATAGGGCAGCTGTAAATATGGAGAAATTGCATAGTGGTAAGGGAACACATCCAATCTGGCAGTGATTCTAGTTGGGGGCATTCACATAGATGAAGCTCTTGAAATGAGGTGAGGTTGCCCATCCACTCCGGTAAATTCCTCAAACCAGGGCAATCATGAATGCATAAATTCTGCAGAGATGTGGAATGCTGAAGCCACTTAGGGAGACACACCATCTTTGGAATTCCTCCAATTCTCACTTTACAGAGGTTCTTGTTGAGGTTCTCCCATTGCTTGCCATCTTCATCATCATCATCATCATCATTAGAAAATTCCAACTCTTTGCAATATAGAATCTCAAGGACCTCCAGGGAAATTAGATGTTGAATACCACGAAGAGGCAAAGCCTTCAGACAATCACATCGTGAAATATAGAGATAACACAGAGATGTGGAATGCTGAAGCCACTTAGGGAGACACACCATCTTTGGAATTCCTGCAATTTTCACTGAACTGAGGCTCTTGTTGAGGTTCTCCCATTGCTTATCATCTTCATCATCACCATCACCATCATCATTTGACAATTCCATCTCTTTGCAATATTTAATCTCGAGGGCCTCCAGGGAAATTAGATGTTGAATAGCATGAAGAGGCAAAGCCTTCAGACCATCACATTCTAAAATATAGAGAGACTGCAGAGAGGTGAGGCCTCTGAATCTTTCTTCATCTCCCAAGGTCAGTAGCCTAGGGCACCCATCAATGCCCAAACTCTGAAGAGAAGTGAGGTTTCGAGGCCACTCCTCTGGCAGAGATTCCAGATCCCCAATTCCTCTTATATACAGAGACCTCAAATTGGAAAAAGGGAATGATGAGATGAAAGAAGCAGATGAAGGAAGAGAAAAGCTGGAGGAGGAGGAGGCTGCAACTGTTGCAATTAGGCGGCTTTCTTGTGTTAATGCGGATGTCGTCGTCATCGCCTTTTTCATTAGTTGTTGAGTTAACTCCCTCGCATCAACTTCTTCCAAATACAGATCTTCAACAGATGGACACAGAGGCATGGATGTCAGCTTAGGGCATTCTCTGATCTCCAATTTCATAAGACGGGGAAATGACAATAATGGTGCTACTAATAGTGGCTGTTGTTGCCTCACACCACCAATCGCAGTAGCAGTAGCAGTAGCAGTACCACTATCTGCCACTTCCTCCCTCCACCATCCCTTCAAATTTTCCATAAGGGAGAGCCGAAGTTCTTCAAGGGCAGGGAAGAATGGTCGCCCTGTCACAAAATTTGCATTTTCTTCTGTTGCTGCTGCTGCTGATATTGAGGGCAGGCAGCAATAGGAGTCCACATTGTTAGACGGGGGGTTCGTTGACGACTTGTATTCTTTCCAACTCTCCTCCATGTACTCCACTGACCCCATAAAATAAAGCGAAAGAAACTTCAGATGAGGAAGCTGACCAAATGGTGGGAGATGTTGGCACTTATGACATTCCCGCAATCTAATGTCAACAAGATTTGGCAGCAGGGAGCACATCTTATCATGCATCATCCAATTGGACCACCTTCTTCCACCGAACGCAAATATTTCCAACTTTTTCAGACTTGGATGCGGCTGGAGGCTTTCCAATACTGATGCATAGTCATAATCATAACCCACCTCCTCCCCATGCCCATTCCTTTCTTGCTTCCACTTCAAATACAGCTCTCGAAGGTGTTGCTTCTCCTTCAAAATCGCTCCTGATGTTGCTGCTGCATTTTTCAACTTTCTCCCAAGTACAACGCTCAACCTCCCTTCCAGATTATTTAACCCTTTCAACTCGCTGAGTCCACTGCTTGTGGTTGCATCCTCACCCACCACAAAATCACTCAACATTCGAAGGTAAGACAGCTGCCCCACTCCGTGTGGCATACCTTTCAAACTCATACAATCATCCAAATAAAGATGCACCAAGTTGACTAAATTCTTAATGTCCCTCGGCAATTCTTCGAGTTTCCGACAAACAGAGAGCTTCAATGTCTGTAAATTCACCAGGAGAGTAATAGATTCAGGGAGTCGTTTCATATTGCCGTTCCTAGAAAGGTCAAGATACCTTAGTTGCTTCAACTTCCAAATTGAACCCGGTAACATTTCGATCCCTTGGCCATGCAAATCCAACACGCGTAGGCACCTGAATCTCGAAATAAGCTTTCGGCAACATGTTTCATTCACTTCTATATTCGGAAAAATTGAATGGGATGGCAAAAGAAACGTTCTCAACTTACCTGCATTGAAAAATGGAGATGGAATTTCCCTCAATGAACCTTCCGATTCATAATGAAATGATAGGTGACGCGTCTTTTCTGTAAACTTTACTGCCTCTAAGGTCCCACTACAAATTCGTTCCCCAGCAACAGATACTGCAAGGTCATGCATCAGATCATGCATTTTACAACTCTTTATACCATCATCCCGTTCATTTCTTTTTACATCTTGAAAAAATGATCTCCTTAATAGCTCAATAAAATACTGATCCCCAATTTCTTCTGCACATTGGTTTCCATCCTCCGAATGAACAAAACCATTTGCCACCCAAAGTTGGATCAAGGTTCGCTTCTTAATTTTAAAATCTTTAGGATATACTGAACAGTAAGCAAAGCAGTGCTTCAAATATGATGGTAGGTCATCATAGCTCAACCTCAGGATGGGTATAATATCATTTTCTTTTTGATCAATATTTGAAAATTCTTTATGTTTAATGGATAACCAGTACTTGGTATCGTGGGAGTACAACAAGCTTCCCAAAGTCCTTATGGCAAGAGGAACACCTGAACACTTTCTTACAATCTCCTTCCCAATTTCCACTTGTTCTGGGTTTTGTAGCTCTCCACCCGATTGAAATGCTATTTTCTTAAACAAATCCCAGGACCTCTCCTCATCAAGTCCTTTTAAAATATATGGTTGAACCCGCATATCGGTAATTTCTGCAACCCTATGGCTTCGAGTTGTTACTATAATCTTACTTCCACTTGCACCGACCATTAGCAAATTTTTTAATTCACGCCATAACCCAAAATTCTCATTCCACACGTCGTCTAACACGAGCAAGTATTTCTTACCACCAATTTCTTCCCGAAGGCAAATTTGCAGTGCATCCATCTGAAGGCGCTCAGGTTTCTTCTGAGTTGAAGATTCTAAAACATTTTCAACAATTCTCTTCACATTAAAATCATTTGACACACAAACCCACATTTTTAGCACAAAATGTTCTCCAATTTTCTCATCATTGTACACATATTGAGCAAAAGTAGTCTTTCCTAGGCCCCCAATTCCAACAATTGGAATGACTGAAACATTATCTCCAACAGCAACGGGATTGCTCTCCAGTAAAAGATCCATTATTTTATTTTTATCATCTTCCCTCCCAATAACTTCTTCTCTAAGAACAAAGGAATGAGTTTGCTCGCTCGGCCTATATTTAAGTGGTATAGACTCCGCAGGGCGATCAGTTAAGATGAATTGGTTCTTAACCCTTGCAAGTTCATCCAGCCTCTCCCTTATAGCCTTAATCCTCTGACCCATTTTCAGACCAAAAGCAATCTGATTGGAGCTCGAAAAGAAAATGCATACCTTTCTCGCCAGTTTGTTTTGGGTCCTCACTTGTTGCTGCAAAACTGTGGCAGAGAAATGATCGAGCAAATCATCCGCATCATAAATTGCATCTTGAAGCTTTTGAAGCCAATTTGTGATCTTGCGGTTATGGATGCTCTGCTCCTCCGCATCCAAAAGCACGTCCTTGATTGTTGAAACTGTGGTATTGAGTTTTTGGATTTCATCTTTGACAGCCCACGCCAATCCAATCTCCTGAGAAGCCCGAGAGCCCAAATTTTGAAGGAGGGTCTCAGCCAAGCCGAACAGAATTGTTTCAGCCATTGGTGATGACTTTGTGTGAAGATTACCTTGAGATGGAGCAGCAGTCCAAGTGATAGGAGTGATATCCAAGCTGAGAGGAGAAAATCAATTTAATAAATCTCGATCTGAATAAGATTGTAGCCATTATCATCTTTTTTTTTTTTTTTTTTTGGAGTTTAATGAAGAACTTGTATCAATCTAATAATGTCTGATTATTGCAAAAGCATGTGAAAAGAATTGTCCAGAGTTTAGGGGAAAATAAAAATACTTGAGCCTCCATATGTGTATGAATGGAATACATCAGTGAAGGAGGCCAAGAGAATTATTACATACCAGTCTACTAAAGCACTACGCTAGGCAAGCACATTTAAGCCGTCAAAAAGCCCCTCAGCGGGAAATGATGAAGGATGAAACTTCCACTTGGACTGATCTTTCTTGCTAGAGTACTGTGGAGGAGAATAGATCAGAGCAGCGGCCATGGCTCCAGGAAGAACCACGTACTTTGCCAACACCGCAAGCTTAGCCATCAACGGCTCTCCCCGCATGAACGCCATGTGTTTGATGAAAGTCCTGTTCGCACAGTGACCACAACCACAAACTATGGATGTAGTTTCCAGCTACCATTCGTATGGATATTTCTAGTAAGGTCGCATGCATATTTCTAGTCAGATTGTTTGCCATTTGCTGTTCCTGAAATCAATTTATATTTTATTTTATTTTTATTTTTTATGTGGATCACTTACGAGCCCTTGGGACCCTCCGATGTGGCACCAGACAGTGACCTTCCCCTCTGATGCACCTCCCAAGTTAATCTGAATATGGGAACATTCGGCCAATTCATTTCTTAGGACACATTCCAGTGACAGCCACCCTCTAAGGTCACGGGGTCATTTCATCTAGGTGCATCAATCGAGACTCGAACTCCCAATGCTCCTACTCTATTGCCCGCTGTTATCCACCGTGCCATGCTTGTGGAGGCCATAAATTCATATTTTCATAATTGTAATGTTGATGTAGAAATTTAGATGGGTAATGTGACGACCTGCCAATTTTACCATAATTTTTTTTTCATTTAATATAATAACATTTAATATAATAATCTTGATATCCTGTTAAATTGATAAAACATGATCAACCTAGACGCATGTGTACCAGGGATATACTTGTCATATAACTCTGATACCTAAGCAACGGAAAACATAAATCATATACATATCAAGTCATCCAACCAACACAATACCAGAGTTCTATCAAACCTGTCATATACATATACACATCCCAAAAAGACCAAAAAGTATCCTAGGGTCATAACCCAAAAATCCATTAGACCCTAGCATAATAACTTACCCTTCTGATAGGGTATGTGTAACATCCTCAAAATTCTTACAATTTTTTTTTATATATATGTATATCTACATCCATACCTAAGCAGCGGAAACACAATTCATACAACCATTCACATATATGCTATACAATAGCAAAATCCAGTATATACAGACCATAGCCATACAAAAATACCCCTCCAGCATCATCTACTCACAAAATATACACAACTCTGTCAGAAACTCACCTTATAATTAGGGTAATCAAACTACTCTCTATCCGCAAGCTTGATCTGCTCGCCTAACTGGCTCACCTGAAAATTGTTAACGTAATGGGGTGAGTCGATGCTCAGTAAGTGGAAATATGCTATTACTAGTGTGTGACAACTAAGTTAAAGATACTTTTAAAATAATAACCGAACTGTAATGCAACAAATAATCTGTAAAACATATCTTTCTTTCTCAATTTAAAATATACTGTATCGTCTGTATTTTCTACTTTTCATACTGATAATATCATACTATACTCATCATATACTGTAAAACTATATACATATACATAACTGTGCTTTATCCCTGGGACTTTGTACGTCATGATTTGACCCCTCATGACAGGGTTGTGCGGCCCGTAGGCGGGACTTCATCTGGTCAGCCCTCTAGATAAGTTAATATACTCTACACTACCTCAACCTAACCAAACTGCATCCACTCTTAGGCTCGGGACTAGCTACTAACTCGTCAAACCGGCTCCCTCCACCCAGTGAACTGGGGAGTTGCAATCTCTCCGAACACGGCTGACGGTACCCACACACTATCTGAGATATGTGGTTGCACTCTATCTGTATATAGCAACAGTACTGTGCTCTGTAATCTATATCTGTACTGTATCTGTCTGTAATCTTTCCACAGGGATCTGATATTATATACATGTATACATATATACTCTTTTACTGTTTTCGCCATGTTTCCAAAATTACCATAATGCTATCTTTTTGTATCGTAAATATTGTAATCTCTGTATGCTACCTCTATATATCTGTCTGTATACTCTGTCTATATACTTTATTCTGGATACTCTATATGTTATGGTAATAGGAGACATGGTATGCTATAACTCTGTATATACTGATCTGAATATAACTGTATACATGTATATGTGTGTGTGTGTATATATATATATATATATATATGTTTCAGGAAACTATTCATATAAAAGCTATATATGCATATAAATTTCTCTGTATAATCTCTGTGAATATATATATATCTATATCTGTATAATCAGTATAGTATGATACATTATAAAAGTTATATAAATTCTTCATCACATGAAAATCTACTCATGCCACACAAGTATTTAAACTCATATGCTGTAAATACTGTATAATAAACTGGTATAAATATGTGTATGTGAAATCTCTGATAGTATTATGAAAATTCCTAACATAGCATATTTCCCTTACTTTAACTTTGAAAAGTCCCTATAAAATTCAGACTCTATACCCGCAGGGTTCCTAACTCAACATCCTGAAAACACAATCCCTCAGAACAAAATATTAGTATTTTCTTACCTACAACATTTCTTATAACTGAGGGAAAGACAAATACTGAATAAAATGTCTTACCCTGAGATTAGGACGAAATCCAACCCAACTTTTTCAACGATTAGCTCTGACAAACTTGCAAAGAACTTCGTCCGGAGCGTCGTGGTAGCCTCAGATCTTCGATCCAGCAAGAAACAAGCCCAAAAAAGAAAAGAGAAGTGAGAGAGGGACGTAGAGAGAGAGAGAGAGAGAGAGAGAGAGAGAGAGAGAGAGAGAGCGGCGTTGAAAATGGATAAAAATACGATTTTTAGCTATTTATAGGGTTAGATTCGTCAACGAGACACATCACCTCGTCAACAAGTCCTTCAGTAATTTCGTCAACGAAATCCACTCCTCGTCGATGAAATTCAGTTTGCTCAAAACCTCTCTTAGTATTTTCTCGTCGACGAAATCTTGCCTTCGTTGACGAGATACTGAAGACCTTCGTTGATGAAACCCTATATTCGTTGACGAATTTCCTTATGCACTCGTCGACGAACCCCTGTATTCGTCGATGAGTCTTGGAAATTCCTTGAAATTATTATTATTATTATCTCCAAAATGCGATGTCGTTGACGAAGTCTACTGCCTCCTTTGGTTCCTTTTTCCATTTTCCTCTCTTTTTAATATTTAAATATCAGTATTTTTCTGGTCATCACAGTATGAAAGTCGACCTCTAACGTTGTGGAGCTCTATCCGCTCTTCTATCTGGGTTTCCTGAAATGTTTATATAGTTGGGATGAGACACCTCTTAGTAAGGGAAATAAACTAATATCAGTGTGTGACATCATGAGTCATTTTGTATTATACATGTGACAGTACATAAATCATATTCGGTAAAACTGTCTGTATCATATCTGGATAAAACATAATTTATCGTATCATGGTATATCATACTGAGTTTCTATACATGAAAATCATCTCATATAACCGTAGATGAAATAACACCCTAGATGGATAGTTGGCAAGTGTCATGTCTTACCCCCACCTGACTAAGTTGCGCGGCTCGAAGGCGGAACCTAGCAATGGCTGGCTGACCACGCTAGATTAACATAAGTCTGTAAGTACGATAGGTTTGCCCCTCCTAGTCCGGACTACCAGAGAAACGCCTACACTACCATAAAACCACATCGACTGTTGTTCTCCCACAATCCCCTAGAATGTGTGGTAGCACTAACATATACATGATCGTGAACATATAACTATGATACCGTACTTCGTGAAAGCCTAAACCAAGCCATCTGGGTTCTGATAACATATAGTAAATTTCAAATAATGATACATAACCGTTTCATAATAATATCTGTCATGATAATATTTTCATAAATTTTGCATGACATATCATATAAAACACGACCCTTGTGCCGACATATTATAACATGTAAAACCACGGCTCTTACGCTGGTATCGTATATCATGTAAAAATCACAACCCTTACACCGACATAGTATGTCATGTAAAAATCACGGCCCTTATACCGGCATAGTATATCATGTAAAAATCATGACTCTTACACCGACATATTATATCATGTAAAACCACGGCCCTTACGCCAGTATATTTTAACATACATAGTTTGAAATCCTTGTACCGTTTTAATACCATACTTTAAACATAGTTCCTGCACCATTTTTAATATCTTCTTGAACACAGTGATAATATGCTTATTCGGGGAAAATCACAACATTCTAATATAATACCATTTCATGAAAATTATACTCATGTCACACAAAAATGAATAATATTTTTAAGTGTAAAACCTGATCTAAAATCATATTCCCTGATAAATAACATTAAATCCATTTTCCTGTTCAACTACACTATTCCCAAACACTGTGCTAATACATACATAATTTCTGAAAATAAATGTTGTAATATGGTAAATAATTTCATGAAAAATATTAACTTAATTTATCCCCTTACCTGACTTATTGAAAAGCCCACAAATTACCCCAAAATTACACCCGTAGTGTTCCCAACTCAACACCGTGAAATTTATATTTCCCCCAACAAAACTTTAGTATAAACCCATTCAATATCTTTCCTGAGCCCAAAAATATCAAATACCTCAATAAATATTAAAATAACTAATTTACCCAAATTTTGGGATGGTGCCCAAGTTTACCTAACCGATTACTCGAGTAGACTTGAAGAGAATCTTCTTAGGAGTAGCATGGTGGCTTCCGATTGTTGAACCAACGAAGGATGGAGTCAGAATCGAAGAGAAAATGTGAGAGAGTCGTAGGAGAGAGAGAGAGTTCCTGAAAATTTTCTCATAGGAAAAATGAATTCTTGGCCTTTTATAGAATTGTTGTCCACATGGTCTCGTTGACGAGTCACATCTCCTCGTCGACGAGTCCAATCCAAGCGATAATCTCGTCGATGTACACTTTCTTCTCGTCAACGAGTTTCAGTATCTAGAAGAAGTTCTCTTTGTAATTTCTCATCAATGAGACACAAGTTCTTGTCGACGAGCCGAAGAGCCCTGCTCATCGATGAGCACTTCTTCACTCATCGATGAGACCTTGCTGAAATCCATCAAGATTAGTTACTCTATTAACAGACTGACAGAGATTTATATTCAGGAGATAATCTATTCTCACGGTATGCTTGTGTCTATAGTGTCAGATCGGGACCTGCATTTCACGTCACAATTTTGGAGAAGCTTACATGAAGCTCTAGGGTATCAGTTATCTTTTAGCATGACATTCCATCCTCAGTTAGATGGGTGGATTGAGAGGATGATTCAGATATTAGAAGATATGCTTCGAGCATGCGTGCTGGACTTTGGGGGTAGTTCGACCCAGTTTATGCCGTTGGTAAAGTTTGCGTACAATAACAGTTATCATACCAGCATTGACATGACACCGTTTGAGGCGCTCTATGATAGAAGATGTCGTTCTCCTTTATATTGGGATGAGATAGGTGAGTAGCGAGTTATGGGGCTAGAGCTAGTATAGCAGGCATATGATAAAATCCGGCTCTTTAGAGATAGAATCAGTGCAGCTTAAAGCCGACAGAAGAGTTATGCCAATACCCGCTACAGGAAATTCGAGTTTGATATTGGCACTTATGTGTTTTTGAAAATAGCTCCATTAAAAGAGGTTATGATATTTTCGAAGAAAGGTAAACTTAGCCCTAAGTTCATTGGCCCATTCGAGATACTTGAGAAAGTGGGGCCAATTGCCTACAGGTTAGCTTTACCACTTGTGATGTCCAGGATACACAACGTATTCCATGTCTCCATGTTGAGGAAATACGTCTCAAACCCTTCTTATGTAATCAGTTATGGTGAATTAGAATGTGATTCACTAGTTTATAAGGAGGTACCAGTACAGATTCTGGATAGGAAAGAATAAGAATTACGTAATATGAAAATTCCTCTAGTGAAATTCCTATAGAGAAATCATGCAATAGAAGAAGTTTCTTAGGAGCTCGAGGTACAGATAAGGCAAAAATATCTGCATTTATTCAGTGAAGTTCAGTTGTAATCAGAAAAGTGTAAGTAATTATGAAATGTTTCTTTTACAGGTTAGTCAATATATGTAGTAGTTTAGTTAGTGAGTAGTATTTTGGTTTTGGGAAAATTTTATTTTATATATGTAATCTCCCAGAACTCTGAATGTAACCACGGTATTCCTCCGCCATAAGTGAGGGTAAGTAATAAAATAAGTAGATTGTTTACCTTTAGGGGATAGTGAATCATATGGATAGTAAATTTTGAGGATAAAATTTTTATAAGGAGGAGAGAATGTAGAGACCCGGTGAATTATATTAATTAAATAATAGAAGGAGGAGAGAAAAAGAAACAGAATTTGGAATTCAAACAGGGTCTTGTCAACGAACGCAGCACATTCGTTAATGAACACGCTTGATGGGATCGTCGACTAGGACACGTGTCTCGTCAATGAGAAGTTACCGAGAGGCTATTTTTAGTTCTGAATTTCATCGACGAGGAATAAGCGTTCATCAACGAACTCCTTTTGTGGCCTCATTGAGGAGGTGACGTGTCTCGTTGACGAGGGCAGGTGTATAAATAGCCATAAACTCGGATTTCATCGCAGATTATTCAAGAAAATCAGATATTCTCTCTCCTCTTCGGTTTTCCTCCCTTCTCTCTAAGATTCTGGGTTCATTCTTTGCCGAATCGACGATCTGAAGCCGCCACGCTACTCTTGGGGAAGCTTTTTCCAAGTCTGTTGGAGTAGATCGTTGGTGGGGCTAACTTAGACTCCATCCCAAGTTCAGGGTAAGGTGTTTTATTTAATATTTGTCTTTCCTACAGTTGTAGGAAAGGTAGTATTTGAAGAAAAATTGAAGTTTTGTTCGGGGCGATGTTGATTACAGGGTGTTGAACAAGGAACCCTGTGGGTGCAGGACTGATCATTTTAGGAGCTTTCCAGAAGTCAGGTAAGGGGATAAATTAAGTCAAGATTTCATGAAAATGTATTTATTATTTTACAACATTTAATTTCAGATAAATATGTGTATTGTAGAATTATGTTGGAAATAATGTTGTTGATAAGAAATATGGATTTCATGTATAATATCAGGAATAAGATTATTATATCTTTTGTGTGGCATGAAAAAAAATTACCATGGAAATTAGGATGATGAATTATTATGTTTTCAAAATAAGTATGTTATTACTGCTTTCTGGAAAATGTTAAAATGATACAGGGATTTTTCAAACTAAGGAGTTTATATGATATGTCGGCGTAAGGGACGAGGATTTTATACAATATGCCAATGCAAGAGCTAAGGTTTTATATGAAATATCGGCGTAAGGGTCGAAGGTTTTTATGATATGCTATACCGGCGTAAGGACTGTGATTTACAAGATACAAAATGTCGGCGTAAGGGCCGTGAATTTTATATGATAAGTTATAAAAAGTTTTATGAAGATATTAACATGACAAATATTATTATGATATAGCCATATATCGTTGTTTGAAAATATATTATATGTTATCAAAACTTGGTTGGCATGGTTTAGGCTTTCACGAAGCACGGTACTGTAGCTATATGATTACGATCATATATATGTTAGTGATACCGCTTGCCATAAGGGGCAGTGTGTAACAAGCCAGAAAATATTGATATTCAAATATTAAAGAGAGAGGAAAAATGAAAACAAAAACAAAAGGAGGCAGTAGGCGAAGCATTCGTCGACGACATCGCATTTTGAAGATAATAATAATTTCAAGAGATAGCCAGAACTCGTCGACGAATACAGGGCTTTGTTGATGAGTGCATAAGGAAACTCGTCGACGAATACAAGGCTTTGTCGATGAGTATATAACAAAATTCGTCGATGAATTCAGCGCATCGTCAATGAGAAAATACCGAGAGGAGTTCTAGGGAAGCCTGAATTTCGTCGACGAATACAAGGCTTCGTTGACGAAATTAATGAAGGACTCATCGATGAGGTGACAAGTCTCGTCGACGAATCTGGCAGTATAAATGAAGGAAAACCAGGATTTTTATCCATTTACCAGCGCCTCTCTCTCTCTCTACGTCTTCCTCTCCCTTCTCTCTTTGATTCCGGCCCTACCAATCACCGGATCAACGATCCAAAGCTACCATGACGCTCCTGGTGGAATTCTC